>NC_046363.1:17993620-18293620 GCF_011125445.2 Fundulus heteroclitus | reverse complement strand
TACGTTTAGTCAGATTACTATATGCAAAGGGGTATATTGTAATTTACACCAAATTTTCAATTGACCATGAAATATTTCTCCAAGCAGCCTTTTCTTCTTTCTTTTTTCAGCAAACACACATTATGTCGGGTAAAATGTTTCTCTTTGAACTCTCTGCTCCTCGTAGGGATAATGCTCTGAAATTGGAAATGGCAATGGATTGGAAAAAAGGAATGACAAAGAGTAGTATACATATAATTTTAGGATTTTACAGATTTGTCCTCCAAACTTCTTTTCACTAAAATTAGCCTAAACTCAACCAGATTGGATTGAGAGCATCTGTGGCATTTTTTAAGACTTTCCACAGATTCTCAATTAGACTAAGGTCCAGACCTTGACTGGGCCGTTGTACGGCACCAACATGCTGCCATCCGAATGTTTTATTGTAGCTCTCGCTGCGCCGTTGTCCAACTTTAGGGTGAACCTTCATCTTGGTCTCAAGTCTTGTGCAGCTTCCAACATGTTTTCTGTCAATATTGCCTATCTTCTTATCAACCCTGACGAACCTCAGTGTCAAATAAAAGGTTGCCTCAGCCCGACGCTGCTACCATCGTGTTACACCGTAGGGATGGGGACGAGTTCAGGGATGAATTCACTTTTAGTTGTGCTCCACACATAACGACACTTTTTGCATGTAGACCAGAAAGTTTTATTTGGATCTAATTTGACCAGAGCACCTCCATGGCTGCTGTGTCCCCTACATGGCTTGAGGAAAAACTGCAAGCTGGGCTTCTTGTTGCTTCCTTCCCACAATTACTTTTTTCTTGCTTTTCCTCCATAAAAGCTAGAATGGTGGGGTTCACAACTTTTATTTATGCTGTTGATAGGGTTTCCTACCTGAGCTATGGATCTCTGCAGTTCCTCCAGAGTTATAATGGGGCTGTCTCTGTGATTAATCCTCTGTTTGCCCCCCCAGCTGGTCAGTTGAAGCAGGTAGCCATGTCCTGGCATATCATTTTTGGCAACGTATTAAGCAGTGCTGCATGAGGTCTTCACAGCCTAGGGTGTAGCCCTTGCTCTCACCTCTGAGACCTCCACACAGCAGCTGTTCTTATAGTGGACTTCTAGGGGAGCTTGGAAGGCAATCTGCGTGATGAGAGATGAAAACAAATGCATATCACAGTATTCTTTTTTTATTTATTATTTGTACAAGGTGTAAAGTATAAGGGGTGTTAATACTTTAGCAAGTTGATTATTTAGATACAGTAATAAAAGCGTGCTAATTAACTTGTGAAGCGATGTGCACCATGATCAGCAGAGAAATTATGAATTTACGTTCATGCCTCACTGGTTCCCTGTCCTTTGTTGTTCCCAGGTTTCATCGGCCTTAGGGTCCACGCGCTCGGATAAAGAAGCACTTAAGATTTCCGTGAGAAGAAGCGGCTCTGTGCGCAGATTGCCCCCCCCTCCCCCCGCCCCCTCAACATTGCCAGACTTTGCTGTACTGTTTAATCGGGGAGGAGCCTGGAAGTAACTCACAACGTGGATCCTCTATGCCTGCCTTCCATCGCCCTCTCGCTACATCGCTTTTTGCCTCACCCAAGGCGGTGGCGGGCGAGGTCCAGATGCAGTATTTCTCCTAGTCGACGGGGGGGAGCGTGCAGGTTAGGAGGGGGAGAGAGAGAGACCCAACGTGCCAACGAAGGAGTGAGGCAGAGGAGGAGCGACACTACAGGGCTTACTCTCGCTCTGCTGCTGCGTGCGTGGTACCCTTCAGAGACTTGGATCTACTTAAAACCTTTAACGCGGCCTCATTCTGTGTTGCCTTTTTCTTCTCTTCGATGTAAATGGAAACGCTAACTCGTCTTGTTAATGTTACTAGAATCCAATAAAAGCAGTGATAACGATGAGGACCTATCACATTTCACACAGTAATAATAGATAACGGAGACTGAAGGACCGGAATGTGAAGATTTGGACGTTTTCCGCTTTAGGACTTGGCATCTCTGGGATATTGTGTTTTATATTAGTGATGTACAGACTGCTGTTGTTATATCTTAGAATGCAACTGGGGGAAAGATGTTATGATAAAGTATCCTGTTATGCACAAGACATTTTATTTTACAGTTGTAACCACATGAATAGTGAGAGCTTTTATTTGAGCCTTTTTTGTTTAATTGTTTGCCTTTGCCTGTGTTTGTGGTTGTGATTTTGAGGTGGCCAATTTAGCGTCAAACTAGCTGCAGAAAAAAAGATGTGCAGGTCAGGGAGGCCATCTGCGTTTTTTTTTTTTAACGCGTGCCAACATAAGCAATGCCTGAAGGACTATAGGAAAATGATTTTTAGCAGTCCACTGCATGAGCCGACCAGACGTCCAGCGTCTGGATGATCTCTCTTCATTTATACTTTTTTTATCAGTTTGTTTTTTTTACTTCCTTTTAAAGATTGAACAAGCAATGCATTCTGTAGCCATTTTAAAATAAGGTAATTCTCATAGCGTCTGTAATAAGAGCTTAAATATACGTTGCTGTGAGCTTAGATCAGGGATTTATACACACACACAAAAAAATAAATCAGAAAATGTATAAACGGTCAACAGGGAGTCCATTTTGGTAAAAAGGATTTTAAAGCTGCAGGTGTGTTTTATTGTATTTTTGTCTGGCCAGTAGCTTACAGGGTTCTCTATGCTGTGTATAGGTTCATATAGGTTTAACTAATGCTTCTGTATATCTTGTCTTCCTTTCATTTGGGAAATACATTTGAAATATAAAGGTGTTATAGGTTGCTATTTTTTTAAGTACAAAGCATTAGTAATGATTAAATGCTACAAGAATGGAAACATGAACGCCTTTCTTTTTCTGTAAAAACAAAAAACAAGTTGAGTTTTAATTGGATGTTGAATTGTATGAGCTGATGAGTTTTTTTTTTTTTTTTTGACTGTAAATAGTCATATCTGGATCCAAATAAATAATGCTATAATTCTCTGAACCTCCTATGAAGTGACGCTGTGTCCGGCTCCTTTTTTTCCCCTCTCCCGACTGTCCAACAGAGCCCCCCACAGTGGACAAGTTTGGTAGGGATGTGCAAAAAGCCTTGAAATTAACTAATCTTTGTATTCATATGTGGGCCATTCTACCGAATTGATGCAAACTGCTGTCCCCAATTAAAAAAATAATAATTTAAAACGTTAAAGTATGCAAATATTAGATGTTTACTAAGATTCTGAAAGTAACTATACAAACCCAATATGATATTTAAGATACCAGTATGTTTAATTTATATAAAATCATAATTTATAGGGTACTTTACAATGAGAGGTGGCTGGCGCCTACCCTAAGTCCTAAATTTCAATGCATGTCTTGAATTGGTCTTTTTTATTCATTTGAAAGGGAAGCATAAAAAAGTAATTTGATTTTGTACATATTTTGTAAATCATGAAAATGTATCCAAAAAATCTTTCAGCTCATAGGCTAAGACTGGTTTGAGCCACAACTCTTTTTTTTTTTTTTTTTTTTTTAGAAAAGGTGCTCAAAGGTCTGAAAATCAGTGTATAACTTAAAGAAACGTCTCTACCGAACACCTATTTTCTGCACTTAAAACTTTTGTTTGGTTTCATGGCAGAAAAAATGTTTGTATGTGTGCAATAGTTCACAAAAGTGATAGCTAACCATGTGCTGTTCAACCTCTTTAAGCTAGGCTCAAAGTCATCTAAAATTGTCACTATCGAAACATGTGGTGACGTTTCCGTAGCGAAACACCTCCCTCTGTTGGTGTATACTCCCCTTTACTTGCATTTACCTTCATCTACTCTGTATGAACAGCATTAAGTTTTTGAGCTCACACACAGAACTGTCATCAAGGAATATGACGAGATATTTGACGAGATTTCTGCTGTTTTTTTTCTTTTTTTTCTTGTTTGGTCACATAAAAATACTTTTGTGTTTTCAAAGTTAACTTGAGCATGTACAAACTAGTTTTCAAATGAATATTTACTTTGTTCATGACAAATAAAAATCTACCCAAACCAATTTAGCCGTTCTTGAAAAAGCAATCGCCCCTAAATCTTGAATTAATTGAGTAACCACAATATTTGAATGTGGATTCCCCATTGTCTGATTACTGTTGGTCCTGTAGAATAAGAGCAACCTAAAAATTCTTATAAAGCAACACATCACGTCCCACTCTAAAGACATTTAAAAACAGATGAGAGACACAGCTATTAGCATCTACCATTCTGGAAAGGGTAACAGGGCCATTTCTGAGAGCCATTATCACAAATGGAGAGAACAGAACAGTGCTGAATCTTGCCAGGAGTCACTGACCTACCAGAATTACTCCAAGAGTGCACTGATGACTCACCCAGGAGGTTACAAAAGAACCCAGAACAATATCTACTGCTCCGCAGAACTCAGATAAGGTTGGTGCTCATAATTCAACAATGAGAGACAAAAACTTAGCAAGAAAGGATCTGAAGAGGAGTTCTTGAGTAGAGAGAAAAAACTGTTGACCAAAAAAGCACAAAGGACTATCTCATGTTTGCTATATATATATCCGTCCGTCAGTCCGTTGTCTTCCGCTTATCCGGGGTCGGGTCGCGGGGGTACAATACAAGCGGCTGAAATGAGTTTTCTCCGTAGTGTGTCTGGGCTCTCCCTTAGAGATAGGGTGAGGAGCTCAGTCATCAGGGGAGGACTCAGAGTAGAGCCGCTGCTCCTCCACGTCGAGAGGAGCCAGTTGAGGTGGCTCGGGCATCTGGTCAGGATGCCTCCTGGACGCCTCCCTGGAGAGGTGTTCCGGGCACGTCCCACCGGGAGGAGGCCCAGGGGAAGACCCAGGACACGCTGGAGGGACTATGTCTCCCGGCTGGCCTGGGAACGCCTTGGGATTCCTCCTGAGGAGCTGGCCCAAGTGGCTGGGGAGAGGGACGTCTGGGCCTCCCTACTGAAGCTGCTACCCCCGCGACCCGATATATATATATATATATATATATATATATATATATATATATATATATATATATATATATATATATATGCGACAGACTGGTGAGGTTGTACCCCGCCTCTCGCCCATTGACAGCTGGAGACAGGAACCAGCACCCCTCATGACCCCACAAGGGATTGACGAAATCAAAGTGGAGTCCTTTGGAAAGCTTGGTTGACTATAATGTTATACAGTCAACCACTATAATGTTATAGTCACCCATGGTGGTGGTAATGTGATGGTCTGCTTTGATGGAACCAAGAATTCAGCACACATGTGCATGCTTATAGTCTATATGTCCAAAGCACAGTAGTAATCCTACCTCTGAGCTGCTTGCTGGGGGAAATAAAACAAAAACACAAATGCTGTGATGCTGCAGGCTAAAAAACTCACCCTTGTTGCTGATTCATTTAAACTAACATTGAATAAGAAAGTTGTACCAAGTTCCTTATGTAAAAGACCCACTTATCAGTCACTTGTTGCCATTCATTTATCAACAACACTTGATGGTAGTTATTGTCAAGGGTCAGAGCACAGGGATACTAGTTTTCCACATGGCTTGCATTGTTTGTTCCCCTACTTAACAAACTGAATCATCGCCATTTTTTATTTGCATTTTTTATTTATGGTTATCTTTGGCTGACATAAACATGTGTATGAACATTTGAAATGTTAAACGTGACAAAAAAAAGTGAAAATAAAACATACAAGGGGATCAGTCGCGATGAATCGTAGTGAATGTGGTGATTTTTCGGCCAGCTCAAAAT
Organism: Fundulus heteroclitus; assembly: GCF_011125445.2. Lineage (NCBI taxonomy): Eukaryota > Metazoa > Chordata > Actinopteri > Cyprinodontiformes > Fundulidae > Fundulus > Fundulus heteroclitus. The sequence continues at coordinate 18,287,891 of NC_046363.1, read as the reverse complement.
GTCGCTGTCTCTTTAAGAAAACGTGCTCCCTCCCTCGTGGCTCTAAAGAACGTGACGTAACTTCCGTGTGTGAGAACCGGGAATCCGCTGTGTACGTTCACCTCTGCGCACACCGCAAACTTTTACAAGTTGTTACGGTTAGTAAACTTTTCAGCCACTACTCGTCGTGATATATTTAACAGCAGACAACTAAAACCCACATTACTAGTGTGTGTGTCAGGAAGTTATCGTAGTTTTTTCCCGCTTTTCATTCATTATCGATTGTGATGCTAACTCTGAGCTAACTGTCGGTGGCTCCTGGCCACTTAACCGTTTTACATTTATTTTAAACAAATAGCTCACTAATATAGACGTGAAAGCGGTTGTTTTATGAGTTGTTTATACCGATAAACTGGGTTAATTTTCTTGCGTGTTATTTACTGTGATGCATGTTAGTCAGGTTAGCTAACTTTAGCCAGCACACATGTGGAAAGTTTTAGATCACGCAGCTGAATTTAAAGCTGTGAAAGATTAACTGGGTTGCGATTCATGCGCGACGCAGATGTTGCTAAAGGGCAAGATGCCACGTCGAGGCCTGTTAAAAAAAATACAGCGATTGCTAAATGTTTAAAATCCGATTGAACAATTATATTTTAGTTGCCTCACAGCGAAAGTTGGCTCAAATCACTGATGGTTGCAGAACAGCACTCAGTGCAAATGGTCTCAGAGCGTCGTGGACCATAACCAGATCGATCTCAGACACGTACACGTCTAATAATACCAGAATAACGTAATTGGCACTAAGCGGATGCATAAATAGCCGCAATGTTAACTGAAGTGGACAGTATGCTTATTGCTAAATGGTACCTTTTATGTGTAAAGTGAGTAATTGGGATCAGTTTTGTGGGTCCAGGCCAGACTGTAGTTAGCATTGTGGCTCACTACACGTTGAATGTTGTTTTTTTTTTTGTCTGAGTTTGGGAGCAGAGGTGCAGAAAGTACAGCTGTTCCCTGTGTAAAATGATCCCCTCACAGCTGTTACAGCCCATCAGCTACTGGCCAGTGAGATAAAGGCTGTTTGTGTCTGTAGTGGGTCAGCGGGGCTGCCTCCATGTTGGGTTCTATACTCCCAGACTTTAGTCTTCACGTTAAGCCGTAAACTTTAATAGATTAAAGGTTGGTGTTCAGGTTGTCTACGCCTGTATCTCTTGTAGCCTTAATTCTGAGAGTTTTTTAAGGATATTATATTGTTTAACAAATAATGTTGTTTGATAGAGAAACTTTAATGAAAATCCTTGCTAATGCTGTTTTTCACGGCTCCTTTGTTTCCCGCAGTGTGAATGCTTTGCTGCCATGCCTGCTAAAAAGACCGGAACCAAGAGGAGGACTATAGACAGTCCTGTAGGTGTGGAGGAGGCCAAGAAAGTAAAAGGTAAGTCATAAAGTGGAGCACTACGTTGGTTGGAGTTAATAGATAAGCTGGAACATTAAACTACATTGAAGCATACTTTGTATTCTGCATTTCTTCATTTTTGGCAAGCAGAAGCTTTTTACTGGAGATGCACCAGGCTTCGGCGCTGTTGGACAAATTTTGTTTATTCTGTATTACGCAATCTTTTTTCATGCAGTTATTGGCGAACCAATTTAAAATATGCCTTATTACAACCTACTGAGTGTTAAGTTAGTGTTAACTAGTTAGGCTAGTTAAGAAAAAAAAGACTATCTTGTCTGCTTTTATTTCTTTTAAGCGACATCCCTTATTAAAGCTATCCAGCTTTGCTCCTTTAGCGGAGCATGGCTCTCATAATGTCTGGGTCCATGTCCTATGAAGAAATGAAATAAAGGTTTCTGATTCTATTCCTGTTTTTGTGTGCGTTTGTCACAGTTTCACACAGGAGTCACTGTAAAGAGGCGGGCCAGGTTCTAGTTTTGGGCCAAGGTGATGTTGGACAGCTGGGCTTAGGGGAGGACATCATAGAGAGGAAGAAGCCGGCCCTGGTTTCACTGCCAGAGAAGATGGTGCAGGTGGTGGCAGGAGGGATGCACACAGTGTGTCTCAGTGAAGCTGGGCATGTGAGTCTACGTCGGTCTTTTTCCTTTCGGAAAGGTTGCATTAAAGAAGCCGCGTTCCTCGGGTAAACATCTATCGGTTGTTTCTAGATCTACACGTTTGGTTGCAACGACGAGGGCGCTCTGGGTCGGGACACGTCAGAAGAAGGGTCCGAGATGGTTCCTGGAAAAGTGACGCTGAATGAGAAGGTGATCCAGGTGTCTGCAGGGGACAGCCACACCGCCGCCCTCACAGAGGATGGATCAGTGTACATCTGGGGCTCCTTCAGGGTTAGTTTGGGTTTTTTAATCTTTTTTTATCCACTTCTCACATGTTTGAAAACCTACAGGTGTAAATTTTCTAGTTATATGTGAAAGATGTTGACTTTGAGCACTTTTTTTCTATTTTCATAGTGTTACAAGTCACCGTAGCATGGAAAGTGAAATGTAAATACAGCAGCAAAGTAAACATCAGTCGGGTAATCGACGGTTGCGTTGGATAGAAATAGGATGATTACATTTTCTGGCTGTTTTTTTTATCTCCTTGTAGAAGAGCTTGGTGTTTGTGGGTCATTTGATTACTGGTAGCCAGTACATGTCTTAAAAAGGGTTTAAGCGTTTAACTAGTTTTATTTACCTGTTTATTTTGACAAAAACACTTTTAAAAGAATCTGTTCTGTGCTGTTATTACTGAAATCTGTAATAGTTCAGGTTCAACCTAAAAAGCTTTGCCCATGCTGAGTTGTAACCCTTCTTTCTAGGTTATGCTTCTGGCATTTTTTTTTTTTTTAAGGTGCTTAAATGAGTGCGTTGGATCCACTTTGTTTTTGTTTTTTTCCAGGACAACAATGGTGTTATTGGTCTTCTGGAACCCATGAAAACGTGTCCGGTTCCAGTAAAGTTCCCCGTCACAGAACCTGTTGTGAAGATTGCCTCAGGTGTGCTGTACTTCACTTTCACGTTGTTTTATGTCTGCGTTGTAAAAGCTAACGGGTTTGTTTGTCTGTGATAGGCAACGATCATGTGGTGTTGCTCACGCTGGATGGAAACCTTTACACGTCGGGCTCTGCAGAGCAGGGGCAGCTGGGACGAGTACCAGAGCATTTTTCAAACAGAGGCGGCAGGAAAGGTCTTGGTGGGTAACTTCTGTGAAACCAAGAACGTTGTTTGATGGCAACATGTCATTCTGGTGTTGCTCATGTTTCTTTGCCGTCTGTGCCCTGGCCTCTCAGAGCGACTGCTGGTCCCGCAGATGGTGAAACTTAGAGGGAAAGTTCACTTCACTGATGCCTTCTGTGGAGCGTATCTCACCTTTGCTGTGTCTAAAGAAGGATATGTGTACGGATTCGGTCTGTCAAACTACCACCAGCTGGGTAAGAGTGGCTTTTTTTGTGATTATTTAGAGAGAATATTGATCTGTGGACACCAGTGACGTTTCTTGGTGTATTAAATATGATTGCACATCGTTTGCGGCGCTAATTCACTTTGACAGTATGCGGTGTTGGTACGTTCCTTCACAGTAAATGCTGCCATTTTTCTACACCATCTTTCCAGGCACTAAAAACACCGCCATGTGTTTTGTTCCCGTAAAACTGACCTGCTTTAAGAACTCCACCACGGCCTGGGTGGACTTTTCTGGAGGACAACATCACACTCTCTGCCTCGATGCTGAAGGTAAGCAGACCACAGCGACTTAAAGACTAGATATTAACGTTAAAACAGGCTAGCTCTGATTAATGTTGGCATGCAAAGACAATATTACTGCTGTTTATATAATTAATATACCAGAGGGAAATATGATCTTTTTGTTTTTGCTGTTTTCTAATTTTAGGGCAGGTTTATAGCCTGGGTAGAGCAGAGTACGGCCGCCTTGGACTTGGTGAAGGAGCTGAGGAGAAGAGCGAGCCGACCCCCGTGCCGGCGATGGAGCCGGTGAAAGGAGTGTCGTGTGGAGCTTCTGTCAGCTACGCCGTCACCAGACAAGGTGAGAAACTAGCTAGTTTGGCAGGTTTATTTGGTTAACAGTTCTCCAGGTCAGCTTGATGTGTGATCTTTTGGGACTTAGGACACTTATATGTAAAAAAAAAAAAAAAAAAAAAACCTTGGCTGTAATACAAAGAGGTGCTGGAGGTCCTTTGATTTAGAAAGTAGTGTTTAATCTAACATAATTTGAAGGAATTAAAAGGTGACTACTAACTTAGCCTTTTTCTTTAATGTATTTTCAGATTAGTAAAAATCAGCTACTAACTGAAGTGTTTACACACTAAGAATTGTCAATTTTCAGTGTTCATGCATTTAAAAGGACCTTTCAGAGTTTCTGAAGTTCAGTTCTGTTAAAACCTCGTACTTAGCATCCTTCCTGCAGTAGATAAGTCTTTGCTTCTTGATTTAGTACAAATTCAGATTAGTTGGTCCTGCAGGTTACCAGTTAATTAAAGACTGGCTAAGACCAAAGGCTCTTTTTACTGTCTTGGAAAAAATTAAACGGCTCATATAATACAGTTTTGATCGTGCTGTTAAACTGTCACCTGATCACATTTGCATTAGAACTTTGCATCAAAACATGTTGGGAATGGAAGGTAGGAGGCGGCGGAAGAAAAATAAATGTGCTGCTGCTCTGGGTTTCCTGAGATGAGAGTAAACAATCAGGAGGAAAACAAAGTCAATGTTTTGTTGAAGCTAGAAAGTGTAAAAATGTAATGATCTTATACGGGTAATCTTCCTGTTGTGTTCAGTCAAATTAGAAAAATGAATGAGCAGATTTCCTTATTTTGCACTTTACTGTTAGATGTAATTTCCTCACTGCTGGCTTTGTTCCCTCTCAACACACTCCAGGATCTCTGTATGCGTGGGGCATGGGAACCAACCTGCAGCTCGGCACAGGAGAGGAAGAAGACGAGTGGAGTCCAGTAAAGATGACAGGAAAGCAGCTGGAGAACCGTGAAGTTCTGCAGGCATCCAGTGGGGGGCAGCACACAGTCTTACTGGTTAAAGACAAACAGGAGAGCTGATGTCCCTCTGACACAACGAGGGCATAGTTTTGATCGTTTTTGATGTGGGGGCCATGTTCAGGATGCTCAGAGTTGATATTCAGGAACCTTTTTGTGACTCTCTGTGCTGAGGAAGCGTGACGTTCAGCGCACAGAGGAGAGGTGAGGCTTGGCCTCTTTTAGAAGAACTGCCTTGTTCTTAACGTGGATGAAATGTTCACATTGTGTCTGGTAGATCATGTAAAATGAGGCTATTTTTATGGGTCTTTTGTTTTGTTTAAATTCTCATCGAGTCATTTTGAATGACTGAAAGTGTTTAGTGTGTGTGAAAGTAACTGCATGTTCAAAAATGAGAGAAACTGTTTGGTAACGTCTGTGTACACTAGTCTTTTAAAATATTTTCTTTAAGCAATAATCTGAATTTGGTCTGGACGGGACATTCATAGTCTGTGAGTTTAAGATGTGCAACTACTGTTCATTTTATTCAGTGCACACAAACACGCAGCCGTTGTGACTGTGTGTAAATGTAATAACACATTCTGGATCCTGCATTTTGTTGCCTTTCCGGTCTGACAATAAAGGTGGTTATTTTTTAAGACCTGTTCTTGTTGTACACAAAGTTATTTTAGAAACATTTAGATAATGTGGGTTTTTTAAATTACAGGTTATATTTCAGCTACGGTTTCAAGTTTTAACATTACAGGGTAATAAATGAGTTCTCTAGTTAAGTGATCTGATGAGGCGAGAGATACTTGGGTAGGACAGGAATAAATCATATTCAGGCGGGGGAGGTTGCTGCAGGTCCCTTGACTTATAACAATAGTGTAGCATCTGACAGAATTTGAAGGAATTGAAAGATGTATGTGAGTTTAAAAAAAAAAAAAAGATTAAGTCTTCTGATTATTCTGAAAAAATGTTATAGACTAAACCAGGAACAAGATGATCAGTAACTGATCCCATGGGAAAATCGAGTTCTGAGGTTTAAGTTTGAATTTTTTCAATAACTGAACATCTTAGTCAAAGTAGCTTGTTTTTAAAATTCACTATAGATACTTTTTATGTTTTTACTGTTAATTTGTAGTAGTATTGATATTCTATTTTGCCTTATACTTGAGCTACCTCAATCCCACAAAAACATCTTCCAATGAAATCGTAAGATACGTGTTATATTAAGAGCCTTTGACCGATAGTTTCTGATTTTTCTTTCTTTTTTGTTAAATGTATAAGTTGTATTTAGTCTATCTTTAGAATCTGTTTAGTTGAATAAGGCACATACAATAGATATCCAGTAAATTTAGGTATGTTATAATCAAATGAACATTAGTCAGTGCGACTGGGTGAATGTGGCTCTGGTCAATGTAAAGCGGTTAGTATGAGTAGAAAAGCGCAATATAAATTGTCCATTTACCATTAGGCACTGTAATGAGCGACCTCTCAGTAGATATTCTACTGCGAGGTATAAAGCAGTATACAGTATAAATCCCTTAATAATCAAGCTCCATCATATATTAGAGCTCTGATTACCCCGTATGTTCCTAACAGAGCACTTCACTCTCAGACTGCAGGTCTGCTGGTGGTTCCTAGAGTCTCTAAAAGTAGAATGGGAGGCAGATCCTTTAGCTATCAGGCTCCTCTCCTGTGGAACCAACTCCCAGTTTTGGTCCGTGAGGCAGACACTCTGTCTACTTTTAAGACTAAGCTTAAAACTTTCCTATTTGACAAAGCTTATAGTTAGAGTGGTTCATGTTACCCTGAGCTATCTCTATAGTTATGCTGCTATAGGCTTAGGCTGCTGGAGGACATCAGGGTCTAATTTTCTCACTATTGAGTTCTACTGTTCTCCAGTTTTGCATTGCTTCTCGTCATTTCAGCTTTTAACTTTTTGCTCTCTCTCTTTTTTCTTCATAGTAGGTACACCTGGTCTGACGTTCTGTTAGCTGTGACATCATCCAGAGAAGACGGCTCACCCTCTATTACCATCTAATGTAGAACAGATTACTGGATCAATGTGTGCTTCTGTGCTTTTTTGTCTCTCTTGTTGTGTCTCTGCTCTGTCTTCTGTAACCCCAGTCGGTCGAGGCAGATGACCGTTCATACTGAGCCCGGTTCTGCTGGAGGGTTTTCCTTCCTGTTAATGGGGAGTTTTTCTTTCCACTGTCGCTTCATGCTTGCTCAGTATGAGGGATTGCTGCAAAGCCATGAACAATGTAGATGACTCTCCCTGTAGCTCTACGCTTCCCCAGGAGTGAATGCTGCTTGTCGGGACTTTGAAGCAATCAACTGGTTTCCTTATATAGGAAATTTTTGACCAATCTGTATAATCTGACCCAATCTGTATAATCTGGTTGAATTTGACTTCAGATGACATGTTTCATGAATTGGCGCTATATAAATAAAATTTAATTGAATTGAAAAAATTAATATTTGTTTTATAAATGACTGAATTGATAAAAAACAAATTGCTTGGTTGTCAAACCAGATATGAACCAATGGGTTGGCAGTATTCACATCCTGCAGTAGATGGTGCCATTTTATGAGAAAGAGTACAAAACCAAACATATGAAATGATCGGCGCTTGTCCTGTAGTTCTGGTTGCATCGAAATCTCAGGTCAGCATTGCAAATGAAAGAAATCCTCCTGCATAACTGACTTTATTACATTTTAGGTGTGTACCTTGTTGTTCAGGTAGAAACTTTGGGCCACAACAGTCAGAAATGCTGAGATGAAAAAGGAAGTGGTGAGGGGGGGAAATAATGACAGAACAATGCCAAAAAGATACGATTTGATGGATTAACTGTCTGCAGCACTCACAGCCATGAAAGTAGCAAATGGAAATGAAACGTTCACAGCTGCAGATGTGAGTTTACTGGTTCAATAAGTGTAAAAGCAGAGCAGAAGCGAGTACAGAGAGATCAGAAGGCAGAGCAACATATGGAGAGTCTCACGACTGGTAGCTTGGGAGAAGAACACTCAGGAAGTGGGGGGGGGGGGTTCTAACTCAAGAGGCGAGTTGTCCATCTGTCTACGCATCCTCCATCCCTTAATGGTGCAATAGGGAAAATGAGAAATAAGAGATCAAATTGACATTAGTAGAAAAGCAGAATGGGTTGATGGGTTTCTCTGTTGTAATATGAAAAGGGCCAGTACCAGCAGGAATCTGACTCATATCACTTTGGACTTTTTTTGTTTAATGTTTTTTTTTACCGTGAATAATCCCTGAGATGAATGGAGCTGCGTCTAACGTGTCGCATTAAAAGGTAATGGGGAAATAAGATGATTGAGTGAGATAAGGAGTGGTAGGGACAGTGAGTGGGGAGGAGAGAAGCAGGGATATAATAGTTATGACAAAAAGGGTTGTGAATGGATGAGTTAGTTAAAAAAAAGGTTTTCCAGGACTTTAGATTTTGCTTTGCGCTCAAAAGGCAAAATTAAGAGAAAGTATCGACCTGGGGAGGGATCTAAGAACATTTCTAGAGTTTCTGTCCAAACCGAGCTGATTTAAAAGATGAAGAGCCTTGTTCCTGTGGGCCAATGGCGCTGAGAGCAGGATCCATGGGTTCAGAAGAACCACAGCAAGAAAAATGCTGGCTTGGCATCCGTTTAGCAGTCAGCTGTTTATGTTACTGCTGGAAATCATTGCTGGTTTAAAGTTAAGAGACCAGATTCTCGGATGAAAACTGGGAACATCTCCTGTTTGTCTTTTCGTCGGCGGGCGAAAACATAGAGAGCATTTCTGGAGAACCATGGAGTGTTACTTGACAGTGTGAGTCGCTGTCAAGTTTGCTTTAAGGGTATAAAAAAATAGTGTGAAAGCAATGTTCAGCTTACTTGTTTTTTGTTGTCTTGCCAACATTTTTTTTTTTTTACTTTCCACTTTAAGTGGTCTTTCCGCTTTTCGTTCGAATAATGCCTTCACCGCGTCGTTCTGAGGCCATTACTGTCAGCTAGACACCATCCTGTTGAGCCTTTGAAAAGAAATATGTAAATCATGCCCCCTGAATGCTCAGGTATTTGCTTCTGAGTCACTTCATGTCAATTACAAATGGAAACGATGCATTCCAGACAAATGCTGTCATGAATTTAAATCAACAGAAAAGGGCTTAAAGAATGCAAATTATTCCAAAAAGCACATGCAGCACAGCCACAGTCTCTTTTGTGAAGGCGAAATGCATGCATAGATAGGTGTCTCATCTGACCAAATGGACTGTGGACGCGCTGTTGGACCCCCGAGTCCTCGCGGCAAAAGGCTGATCAGAAAGCTTTGACACAGTAATGCGGCTCTCATGAGCACTTTACTGTCCTGAGTGCAGCCATTGTTGCGTTGCATGCCTCTGTTCTCTGATGGGGGGAGAAATGCCAGAAAGGCATTCGGGGTCAGGCTGCAACGAAAGACTGATGTTTACACAGTTGGAGTTTTAAAAAGATTTGTATTGATTTCTGGTGCTTTGTATGTGAAACGCCTTCTGTTTTCCTTTTTTATGTGGATTGTTACCTTGACCACATCCCTCTCTGAGAACTAAGTGTTCTCTAAACATTTTGTTTTCCTCCTGGAGTACCATGTTAGCTAAGTAACTTTCTGTTTGAACAGCAGAACATTTTAGTTTTGTTTCCTTCCCCTGAGATAAACTTTTCAACTCGCGTAAATGTTCAGTAGCTGCAACTTTATGGCCTTCATAGAAGAAAAGCTGAAAGGAGCTGCTTTTTAATACATTGTTTTGACTTTTCAGATAAAAAAAATAAGCGAGAGATTTAAGCTCTAAAAGTTAACAGGTGTCAAGGATGGATGCTTTAAAAAAACAGCGGAAGCCTTCAGTGACTGATAATTGTTAAAAACCGCCTGAAACATCCCCAGCACAAAGGCAGACATCAGCACTGAATGGCAGGAAAGGAATCCTGTGATTAACTCCTTTCATTCACGCAAACTGGAATTGGATTTGTCATGACGAGTGTGGGCTCTAATCTCCTCCTTGTTAAAGTAATCACAGGGGAGAGCGAGAAGTCTCCGGCACCTGCACTGCTGCTCATTCACTCCTAATAACAGGCAAAGTCACATTAATCACAGCAGCGAGCTGATCGGCTACTGGGTGCATGCGTACGGCTGCGGGCTGCGTGTGTGTGGAGCCGCCTCTCCACAAACTGCAGGATGCACTCATGATGGATGCGCTAAAAACGCGCAACATTGCAGTCTTTGCATCATGTAGCTGTTCTTTGTGTGCAACTTGGCAGCTCTTGAATCGCACGGCTGGTTTCTCAACAATCGTGCACTTTCTAATTTGATTGAATCCAGTTCCTCAAGTTGGTTTTAATTAAAAAACTCTGTGTTATTTAATGGAGTGAATGCTTTTGGCTCTTTTGTGTTAAGAGTCCTGGAGACAGTGTTTACCAAAAGCATTCATTCCCCTTGGAAATTAGTTTTTTTCCTCCTATTTTTTCACATCATGACCACAGACTTCAAGGTATTTTATTGGATTGTATGTGTTTGACACATAAATGCAAAGTGCTACATGATTGTAAGGTGGAAGGAAAAGGGTGTTTTTCACTGTTTTCACAAATGAAAGTGTAAAATATGCTGCATGCATTCGTAATTTGCCCTATAGCCTTAAATAAAATCCAGTATAAGAGATTGCCTTCAGAAGTCACATATTTGGTAACAAAAAGTCTAAAATGTGCTGCATTCATTTGTAATTTGTCCTATTTTCTCTGCTATAGCCTTAAATAAAATCCAGTGTAACAGGTTGCCTTCAGAAGTCACATATTTAGTAACAATTAGTAATAGAGTCACCGATGAAAATGACTGCATTCTCCTTTGCAAATGAGCTAAGATTTGTTCAGATTGGATGGAGAGCATTTCTGAACACTAAGTCACAAATTCTAATTTGGATTTAGGTCTGGACCTTGACTGGACCATTTTAGGACACGGACATGCTTTACTAGAAACCATTATAACGTATTGCTGGCTGTTTGTTTAACACAAGGTTGAAAATTCCACTTCATTGGATAAACAGAGAGATTGAGGGTTTCATTTTTGTGTTTTTATATTGTTTGAAATTATAGGTTCCTTTCATGTAAAGTGATTTCTGCCTATGGCTTACAGTCGTTGTGCTGTTGGAAGATGAGCCTCGGCTCCAGTCTCGTCCCTTTTAGCCACGTACAGTTTTTCCCCCAGTATTGCTCTGTATTTAGCTCCATCCATCTTCTAACCAGCTTCTGCTTCTGTGCTGAAGAAAAGTATTCCCATAAATGATGGTTACGCTAGAAAATATGTAGGCGAGTTAAGTACAACTGCATGCAGGGATTTTCAGGTTTTTACCTGTAAACAGTTTTGATGGTCATGTATCATTTTGGTTTACTTTACTATTTTTGCTCTACATTTTGTTGGTCCATCTATCACATCAAATATTTATAAAATACATGGAAGTTCGTGGTTGCAAGGCGACAAAATGGGGGTAAAGAAAACCTCATTAGTAGGATTGATTTATTATATAAGCCATACAAAAAAAAAAAAAAAAAAATACAGGCTGGTAGAAACCAACAGTCTCACATGAACTCAGCTACCCCGAATCCACTTCTTGGGCACTTGTGTTTTTTTTTATCAGTGCTGTGATGAAATGACCGATAGTGCACATGAGAGCGAGCGTGTTTGTGATTGTACGGGAAAACATTTAACCCACGCATCGTTTTCATCAAACACGTAGGCTGGATTACTCTTGAGGGCGCATTGTTTTGCGGCTTTCGCTTTGCAGGTGGGAATAAAACACGCGGTCCGCGGGCTCGCCTGTCATCCAGGGGGGCGCATTACAGAGTTTAAACTGTTAATAGAGTCCCGCTTCCTGTCTGATGTTCAAATAGCTGCGTGTCAGTACACTGAAGCAACAAATGCCACTGCTTTTACTCATTCATTAGTCAATATCTAATGTACTAAACATTAGCAATACTCCAGTGTTGTCATTTTGTTGCGGAAATGGTCTTTTCTGAGATAAAAAAAAACAACGAAAAACATGCTTTTCTATGAGCAAGTGTGCCGGAAAATAACTAGGGTTCATTTGCAAATAAATATCTCTTTTGCTGTTAAACTGCAGGTCCTCCATCGCCCGCGGACTGCACCAGTAATTATCTGTGATTTGCTTGATAGATTGGACCGTTCATCCCGTGGGCTGAAGGCTTCTCTGGAGGCCACAGTAGTGCAGCGGCAGCCGTGAGGGAAGGACGCGCTGATGTGTGACTCATCCCTCTGATGGACCTTTGTGTCTCTCTCACATTGATTGTGTGGTAATTAGTTACTGAGGTCTGCTGGACAGGTTGGAATGAAGTCCTTTCCCCAGGCAGCGACTAAGCAGCAATCTGAGTTATGATACATGATGTGGTGAAAGGATTTGCCTGGGGAGACTCTGTCTGGGAGAAAAATGGAAACTACAAACAGCAGGGGTGGTGGGTGGACATGAAAAGGAGAGACGCTATTTATTTTTTTCATAAACATGTTACTCAGAATGATCCTTTTAACCACATTTTGATTCAATGACTTAAAAAAAAGCACTCAGATTAAGAATGAGAGATTCTGCTTTTTGTGGAATGTGCATATGCATCTTAATAAATCAGAAAATCATCCGAAAGTTCATGTTATTCGCTGATTCAATTCAAAAGGGAAGCTCGTGCATTAGTGATACCATTCGGGTATTTATCGCTGTTAAATTGAATGTGCATGCCTTAGAGGGAATAATATTAAAATTCAGTTTCGTTGAAAAGGCTTTTAATGAATAAGTGTTGTGTTAAGGCTGGCACAGTCATGCAGTCAGCAGGCCATCAGAGAGCCAATGATGCCCTTCGTTTAGAGGGTATGCCATAAAAGGTTATTGCGGAAGAAGCTGACTGATGACCTGTTGCTGTATTCAAGCATATTTATGGGAAGTTGAGTGGAAGGAAAAGTGTTGTAGAAAAAGCTGCAGAAGACACAGGGATAACCACAGCCTTGAGAAAACCCTCATAAAGAGTTTAAGGAAGATTCACCTGACCACGCAGATGAGCTGAAGGTTGCTGTTAAAGCAACCTGGGCTTAGGTTATCGTTATTGTGAACCTTTATCATCAAAATGACAGACATGTACCACCTTATCTCTGTTTCTGTTTGAATTACTAAAATAAAATGTAGGTTTTCAGTCTTCTCCAATGCAACCGTAATTGTCACATGATTCATGTGAGTAACTGATGTAATCAGAGATCATGGGGCTACAATCCAAGACACAGACTAAACAGCCTGTCACCTTTTCCAACAATTTAAAATTTTTTTCTCAGGCTAGCCATGTTGTTCACAAACCAAACATTTTAATTTTGAGATTCTGATTTCTCCACTTTGTCATTTACGCAGCGGCCTCCAGATGCTAACGGAGTTGTCAGCTGGGAGGGTCAGTAAAATACATTCTGTAGGTGGAAACTGTTAATGGTTGAGATGCAGTTTGTGTTTTCTTGGCAAAATAAAATATGTGGGTCAGGCTTCGCTCTCTACGAATCTCTAATTTCCATGCCGTCTGTTACGACTGCTAGCAGATGGCAGGCATATTCCATATTCAATATCCAGTCGAAGCTCTTCTGCAACGAAAAATGATGCTTCACAGCTTTATTGTTATTCAGCCTTTTAGTTACCATTTCGAGCACGACTCGATAATCGGACCCTTTTTTGCAAGCATCTGCTGCAGAAAGCATCAAGCCCACGTCGCAGCGTCTAAAAAAAATCAGAACGTCTCTTCTGGCGCATTTTAAGCTCTGGGTTATATAGCACTTAGTCAGCACTTCTCATCAGTGTTACACAAAAAAGCTTCGATTCCAATATGCCACTTTGTCCACTGTGGGCAGTAACCCCACATCTGTGACATCTTGGAGATTACATGCTGACAGTAATGAATGCTTCCATAAAAATCCATCTGTTGTCATTTTGTTATCTTCACACAAAGAAATAGTGATGTTGTTTTGTTTTGTTTTTTGTTTTTTTTCTGTGTCAACTTGCAGTTGGTCTGTAATCATCACATTCAAGCTGGGAATCAAACAGAAAGAAAATATATAAATGAAAATGAAAAAAAAATCAGTTTAAAGCTTCAAATTAAAGCTCTTTTTAGACCTCCTGTCTAAGTTACAGTTGAGTCAGAAACAGTCATAATGTCATATCTGATTACTCTCTTAAATACAGCAAGTCATTTTCCTGTAAACTCCTATGTTGTGCTTCAGAAACAACTTTGTTGAATACTTGTTGGAGACACATGCAGCAAGCACTGCAACTTATTTTGTTCATTCCAAGACAAAAAAAACAGCAACCTCAGCTTTAGATGTATAGGATAATATATATTTTTTTCATTTCAAGTGTTCAACTTAACACTGTCTTATATTAAATCAAAAAATCTTGTCAAGTGAAATCATCTTGCTGCATGGACAGATAATTTCACTTGTTTTGAGAACCTTTTCCATCAGATTTACCATTTTTATCTTGATTTCAGACCCCCCTATTTTTGCAGTGAATGTGTACAGGGATGCTCTGTCCAGAGAAGACCAAAATGTAACCTACGGGCGACGTGTAAAACGCAAATTCATGCGGAAAACTAAAAGTGCATGGCGCTCTGAAGACATCTGCCAGATGAGCAGAGCATTCATGCCATCTATCAGTTATTTATTCATCTGAACTTATTTTGCAAACAAGAATAGATGTACATTTCAGTGTCGCTCTATATATACAAAACTGGTAGAGGGGATGACTTACAGCTGTAGTTGCTGGTATTTATTCTACCATATATCAAGTCAAGGGAGGGTGAATAGAAATGTACGTTGTACATTTAGCATTTCTATTTGTAAAATCTTTGAACACCCATGCATGCTTTTTCTTCTGCTGTTGTGGACTACTTCATCATTGGAATATAAAGCAAAAAAGGTTTTTCATGATTCACGCAGCTGAGTGCATCTAGCTGCTGATCAATACTAATCCACTGCACATAGTAGGCTACAGAGGCGTTTGGTTTAATATTCAAAGTTAATTTGCAACAAACCCTTACACGACTGATCCAAATATTCCACAAGCATCACTGTCTTATTTGATCTTTTTTTTTATTTATTGACTTACATTTGCACAAACCTCGTAACTGTGGCCCTCCGGCCAGCAGGTGTCAGTCAGAGCTATGCTGACTCAAAGAATGATCAACAACAAAGCTTACCATTAACACAAGGAACTCCCACAAAGCTTGTTACTGTTAACAGCATAAGCTAGAAATAGCACACAGAAGGAAACACAGTCAATCCAAATTTCAAAGTAAAAGCACCAGAAAGAAGCTATACCAGTTTTCTTAGCAGACTTAAAGGTCCAAAGACAAAAGCGGTATATATATTATTTGTGTAACATAACAATATATCTGTAAACATATGCAGACTTGTTAAGGATCAAACATAGTTTTTCTCTTTAAATGAATTTGCTGTTTTACAGTCAAAACTAAAGAGATAATTGAATAACATCATCACAGTTCCTTCCGCTGAAGATCCATTCAATGAGTTGTGCTTTTTTAAACTAAGCATATATTTTCTATTTTGCTGTTTGTTTGTTAAAACGATGCCCAATGGCAAGAAATGTTATACTGTTAAAAAGCCTTTTGTTTGTTTTTTTTCACCCTAAAGGTTGCCACGTCCCCCAGGAAATCGAACCCAGCTCCTGCAGGAAGTGTTGTTCAGATACAGCCTCCAGAAATTGGGACTAGAGAGGAGGTTGCCTCCACACCAGACCTCAACCCCACTGAACTTGTGGGGGCAACATGAGTTTGCCGTGCCTCCCAAAGTGACCAACTGAACCACATTGGTTGACTTATGAATTTATGACAAAATACTGGCGAAAGAATGGGATGCCATCCCGCATTAGTGTGTAACCAAGCATGAGGTGGAGGTTCCTGGCTTTTGTGGCACTGTGGGATTCGTCACAGACTACCGAGGCCCCTGTTTAGTAAATGAATAAGTTTTTGAAATTGCCAATATTTCCTATTTCTTCAAACTTCAATCTTCAATCATCCAATCCCACGAACCACAAAACAGCCAATGGCAGAGTGAGCTGTAAAGAGGATTTGGCAGTTTTTCATGGGTTTAGCTCCGCTGCTTAACCCACAAATGTGTTTTCCTACAAAACGCGGCAACATTTAAGAGGAAGTAAAAAGACTTTACAACAGTGTGAGATTTATTTACAGTTAGTGTTGTTAAAACACAGAAATAATCAACCAACCACAGATTAATTACTTTTGCTGCTAAGTTTAAATGCTCCTATATAAATTATGGACAGAAAAATAGGAAAAACCCATTAATGTGACAGAATAAATTTTTTTAAATTAGAGAATCAATATTTACAGCATTAATAATTACACAGTTGTTTACCCAACTGCAGCTTATTTGTTCATAAACATAATCAAATAAAAGCTCTAAAACCACACTAGTATTATTATTGGCCCTTAGAGAGCCCCATATTTACATTTCATTCAGCATACGATGTAAAATACGATGTAAGCTGATTGCTACTCATTCATGAAGGCGGCGCTTCTGTGTAGTAAGAGCTGAATACATCCAGTAAATCCAGATAAAGTGCATAAAATATCTCACATGAACATTCACAGGTAGAATCTCATTAAATCAAAGAGGTGGTATGACAATACTGTCTAGGGGATCCCCAGGAAAGCTTCAGCAAATCTTTTAAATGTTTGCAGTGTGACAATTTAGTAATCAACTCAATTGGAGCTAAGGTTTGTAGAATGACAGTTTTGGGAGCTACTATCCAATCGAAATAAAGAGACAGAACATAGTACAGAAGCTAACGTACTAAAATTATACTTCAGAAAATTACTGCTTTTTTTAATTTTCATTTTTTTATTTATTGATAAAAAAATTAGGCTTGCTGTTGTTGTATCACTGCTTTCTAAATGGAGAAGCGAATAAACATAAATGGCATTTATAGTTCTTTTCACTCTTTGATGAAGTTGTTTGAAACTACTGCCTGGTTTAAAGCTTTTGGCAAAAAGAAAATCTTCACCATCTACTAAAAATCTGATAAGGATTCAGATTATTAAAAACAAAGTGATCTTAACCGTAATGTTGTTAAATTGACAGCTTTGTAGTCCTTTGTCCTTTACCAGTTCCTACAATATTTTGGATTAGAAAGTCATTTTTGGACATCTTAAATTGGATCAGATATGACATTTAAATTCAAAACTGTGCATTACTTTGAGCCATCGCTGGGATCTTAAGTTAAATCCTCTCTGCTGTTCTTACAGGAAGAAATTATCTATCAGGCCAGATTGTTATCTAAGACATGCGATTATCATCAAATACAACATGTAATTTGGGGGTGAGTGTTGATTACACTGATTTGTCCAATCATACACAATCACAGGTCCCCAAACTGGCCATAAAATACTCCTTAAAGCCATTCAGATCTCAATTTTGCCTTTTAATGTAGTCAACACGTGACTGATAACACTCTGAATGAGTGCTGCTCACCTATATTGGATTTGTGAAGCTCCCACATATCAAATTAGAAAAAAATATTCTTGATGCACGGAGATAAAGTGCTGAATTACTTGTTTTTTAATGATTTTTTTTGTGATTTATATGTTTTTTTTATAGTTAGCCCACACAAAATGTTGGTTTATCTGGGTTTCTTATCAGCAGGCATTCACATGTTTCAAAGACAATTCCCAAATAACGTTTCAGTCAAAGATTCACGACATGAACCCCATCCACGGTTCATTTGAAGGTCACAGTCTCAGACTCCTGTGGTGGAGAACTGTGTGTCATCAGTCTGCGGTCCATCCTGACCCTCTTCCTCCTCTGACTGATCCGCGCTTAGTCAGCCAGGCGCCCTCTGCGCCCCTGCAGGCGCGCAAACAGACACGGGCTCCCTCGCGCTGTTCCGCGCTCTGGAGAAGCTGCTCTGCTCCGAGCGGGAGCGGTACGGCAGACAGAAGTCTCTGAAGCACCTCTTGAAGTTTTCGTCCAGGAAGGCGTACAGCATGGGGTTCAGGCTGCTGTTGGTGTAGCCCAGGGCGATGCACAGGTGCCAACTGGCCATCACCAGAAGGTTCCTGTGGTCGATCTCCACGATGGTCTTGACGATGATGAAGAGGTGGATGGGGGTCCAGCAGACAATGAAAGCCGCCACGACCACCAGGACCATGCGTGTGATGCGCCGCAAGTTCCTGTCCTTCTCCTTGGAGCCGGACAGGAGCCGGACGCTCTTCAGCCGCAGGATCATGAGGCCGTAGCAAATGGTGATGACGAGGACTGGCACCACGAAGGCGAAGATGAACACGCAGATTTTCATCAGCGTGTCCCAGTACCATTCCGGCTTAGGAAATCGGAGCATGCAGGCGGTGTTTCCTGAGGGGTAAAACCCATAAGAGCTTTAATAGGAAGCCATATGAGGAACCTAATTTTGAGTTAATAGCCAAGCTCAAATCACCCTTCCTGGTGTGACAACTGTCTAAGATCAACACTTACAACTCTAGCGGCAAAGACATTTTCCAATAAAGTAGCGTTTCTAAACAACGTCGTTGATTTCCTCTTAAATTAACCCACCTTTGTCTGTCACCTTGGTGGCCGCCATGATAATCACCGGCACTCCGACGACGGAGGAGAGGATCCAGATGCACACGTTGATGAGCTTGGCCTTGGCAGGCGTCCGGAAGTCCAGGGCTTTGACGGGATGGCACACAGCGATGTAGCGGTCCACGCTCATCATGGTGAGGGTGAAGATGCTGGTGAACATGTTGTAGTAGTCGATGGCGATGACCGCTTTGCACAAGAGCTCGCCGAAGGGCCACGTGCTCATCAGGTACTTGGCACTCTGGAAGGGGAGGGTGCTGGTGGCCAGAGCGTCGGCCAGAGCCAGGTTGAAGATGTAAATGTTGGTGGCAGTCTTCATCTTTGTGTACCTGGTTAGGTTTGGAAGAGAAGAGGAGATTTTTATTCGGCCCTTACTCAAAGTAGCAGTCAGGAAAAAGGGCATTATCTGAAAAACACAGACGTTCCATTGGTGGCATCAGTTCAAGCAGTATGTTCAAGTCTGGAGAACAGTTCATGCTTTGATTCGTTTCGCTGGCAACCCAATCACCAAGCAAAGTCAAACATAATCTAATAAAGCACGATTTTTTTTCAGCCACAAAAGTACACTAAATGCCCAGAAGCCTTTGTACACAGAAGAAATGAGCCGGTAAGCCGGATTTAAACTGTGTTTGAAATGAGTGGATTAAAACTGGAAAATCAAACCAAAGGCGGTCTTAGTTTCAGATTCCTTTTCTTAAACCTGTGTGTTTTGCCCCTTCTGGCAGATGAATAGTTGTTTAAATATTTATTTTGGCAAAACCTGGCAGTAGTTGCTAACTCATTAGATTATGTGCCTGTATGTTTTTTGTTTTTCTTTGACCAGACAGTAGAGGACACACCCTCAGAAGACGAGGGAGGATGACTCCATGCTATGGTTTGACAGAAACTGCATGTTTGTGTGTCTCCATAAATCAGAAGGTGACTGAAAAGTAGTTTATGTCAGTAATTTTATTCAAAAATAGAAAGGCATGTGTCATAAAGCATTGCCACACACAGAAAGTCATCATCCATCCATCTTCTAACACGTCTATCCCTGCTGGGGTCACGAGGGGTGCTGGTGTCTATCCCCAGCTATCAATGGACGAGAGGCGGGGTACACCCTGGACAGGTCGCCAGTCTATCACAGAAAGTTTTCTTTTTCTTTCTGTAATATATGGTGATTGTGGTTTACATCTGCTAAAAATACAAAACTCAACTTCTCCTCATATTAATGGAAAATTAGGTGGAAGGACAAAGTGTGCCAGAAAGAAGGGCAATACTGATATCAAGTACCGCAGTTGAACCCCAAATTATTCCCACTCCTGGTCTTGGCTTTAAAGGAATCTTTAAATTTTATTAACGTGTTTTTCCGACTGAAAGAGATGTTAGTGTTTTAGAGAGGCCCTGCCAGAGTCCCGACTAGATACAAACACTGAATGTGTGGGGGGAGCTAAAGATTGGGGGCTTCTAACCTCAAAGACATGAAGCTCACTGCATAAAATGAATAATCCAAAATACCCAAAACAGGCTTAAAGCAATTGTAATACGTTTGTGATTGCTGTAACGCCAATATAGGCTTTTCCAGCGATTATTGAGAAGGCTCTCAATTATTTTTGACCAAAGATTTTCTGGTAAAAGGTAAATATAAACAGAGAACACAACAATAAGCCTGTTGCCATCTCCAAACAGAAGCAAAATGTCATTAAATAATAAATCTAACTCTGCCAGGTGTAGGGGTATTTATCTGTGCTAAGAATACGAATTTCTTGCTCTCTGACTAGAGAACGAGAGACCAAACCTTAACCTCACATTTTATTCATTTATATATAAGCAGCATTACTTCACAGCCAAAACCTTCAGTTCAGGATTGCATGAAACAAAAGCCATGTAATTGGATCTGGTGTTTAACTACGTCTGTTCCATCATGTCTTCACCACTGTTCCTAACAGGACTAATTGGCACAGTGGAGTGATTTGAACAAGAAGCTGCAGATCACAAGGTCCTCCCTCTCTTTTCCCTCTCTGCTATGTGTAGGAGGTGGGTTTTTGTGTGTAAAGCGCAGGGCTGTTATGGCACGTTGTTCTGTTAATATTCCATAGTTGTGCTGATATAAGGTTGTTTTTTCCCCCCATATCAGTAGAGCAACAAAAAATGTCAGCTTATCATGTGCCAAAAATCCGCAGTTGAAAATGAGTGCAGCAAAATATTAGACGACAGTTACATTTTATTAGTGGAGGGTTTTATGCAGTATTTGCAAGCAATATTTGCATAAATTGCTTGCCATAGGCTCGCAAACGGATGACAGAGGAAACCCAAATCGCACAGAATGAAAATTAATTTTCATCCGGAAACTTGATCAAATTCCCCAAAGTTGGTAAAAACAGCGATAGTTACTTTAATCAGGTATTTATACCCTTTGTAATCAACCCCAATGTTTTTTTGCCTATATATCAGTGTGTGGACTATGATGATTTACATCAACCAGACAAACAGTTGAATAATCTTTTACTTTTTTTAATCTAAGTGTGACACATGCACCTTACCGGATCACTCCGTACATAACGAGCACGTTTCCCAGCAGTCCCACCACACAGATGAGAGAGTAGAGAGCCGTGATGCAGACTGCGATGATGAGACTTGTGGTGTTTCTGGCGGCGATCCCGCTGGTTTGGTTGCTTTTAGAGGGCTCAGTCAGCAGATCCTCCAGGAATGTGACATTTAAATAAGGAGTTGTGGACAAAGAGTAGACCTCCTGAAAGTCCTCCGAAGGAACTGTTGGGAACTCCATCGCAACAATTTGGGCGAGAATTTAAATGCGTAAAGAAGTCGGACTTTTTGTTTTTTTTCCCTCCCACGGCAGGTGTTCGGAAGCGCACCAGAAAACTGTCCGTCAGGTCTGAGATATGGCGCTCAGAGGATGTCTCTCCTGGCCGCTCGCTCCGTGCGTCTGTGCGCGCTCCCATCGGCAGAGCGCGCAAAATGAGGAGAGAACGCTTTCTCACCGGCTTCCTGCCGAGATCAGATGAGAAGATCGTTTTTACAACGTTGAATGAGCGATTCGGGGCTTCTTATGTTGAATCAGGGCTCTTGGTTTAATTTTTCAATGTGATTCAGTAATGTTCATTTATACGGTACCAGTTCACAGCAGATGTCGTCTCATTGCACCTTGCAAGAAAAACGGATTCCAATTTATGTCAGAAAATGTGTAATCCGGTGAATTTGGTCAGATTTAGATTCAGTGACACATATTCCCATTTAATCAGGGCAATCACAATTCTATTTATGATCTCAAATGGTAAAAAGGTATTTATTTGACGAAGCTCAGCCCATTGCATCAGGTTATCCTCACTAGGGGCAAGCATGGTGCGACAGTGGAAAGAAACAAGTCGCTTTTGTCAAAAGGATTCCTGCAGCAGAACAAAGCTCAGGTTGTGCTGGAACTGACTGGACATTGAAAGAGCAGGAAAAAAAGACACTGAAGTACTAATCCATTTCCCCACTACAACTACTCATCCAGGAATGTTTTCATTAAGAACAAAATCATAGACCTCGCAGAGTTATGACTGCAACAGCTGCCATTTGGCTTTATCTGTGAGAGGAACACAGTTAAACAGAGAGAGCCTGAACCAGTAATATTTGTGGGATTTGTTGTTTTTACAATTCATCTCAATTGTATCAATACATTAATATTTGGCTGTAATTCATTAGCAAATTGTAACAAACAGGTTAATATTTATGCTCTGACAATGGTTAGTTTCAGAAAATAAAGACACGGTTTCATGAGTAAACAACAAAGGGAACCGGCGACAGATCTGTTGGATGAATTAAGGTCATCAACGATTCAAATCCAACAGCTCCCTGTTTCTATTCTTCCAAACTTTGAATAGTATAGCTTCTTATTCTATCTTCCACAGCTCGGCAAACAAGCAGCCTGTCTGAGCAAAATATCTCTGCATTGCAGCCTGACGGCCTGATCAAACATGTCTGCACTGAGCTGTGTACAAGGCTCATGTTAATGGGGGCTTCATCAGAGGGTGGGCTGTTCTCGCCAGTCAATCAGTGCTGTAACTGCCATCAAGAGCAGTTATGTTGTTTAAGTTAATTTCATAGTTTTAATTTGCAATAAATGTTAAAAAACAATGTTGATTTAATAAAATCAACAATTGAAGGTAAAAATGCACATTTGGAATATATGTTAACTTTCCAGGGTGGAACCAATGTTCAGTGTGTTGTTTCTGGTCGGATCGATGGTTTAAATGCACGCTAGATTCAGTAGAGGGCAGCACGCTGGATTTTTCCCTGTCCATTACGTTTGCAAGGAAGATTTTTGGTTTTGCTGAAGTTTTCCTGAAGAAGATGGTGCTGTAAGATGCATTTTTATTAACCCCTTCAACTTAATAAGGCCAATGAGGTAAACAAAGTTTATTTTGTGTTTCTATAAATGAATATGTTTGTTTGTGATATCTGTTAAGTTAATTAGTCACATGTCTCTAAATGTTACACAAGGGTGTCAACCTATTAATTCAGAAAGGTTTATATTGTTACAATTACTCTGTTTATTCTCCATGAGAATGCCTTATTGTATGTTGATTATTCTATGTTTTTGTACAGTTCTCACGGCATAATTGATGACACCTGTGTCGGATTAAATGCCAGTAAACGCAAAGAACGCCTTGTGTCCATTATTCGAATTGGAGGGAGTTACAGTGAGAACTCACCCTGCTCGACATGAGGTGAGGAGCTGAGGAGCTGACAAGCTGATCCTGACATCTCCTGAACAGCAAAGAAGATCCATCGCACTCCAGCATCATAAAGATAAGACTGACAATACACCAGTAACCTAAGCAGCAAGCAGTTTGAAGTTTTACATGGATGATCCAACAAGATAAATTTAAAACAAGTTAAATTTAAAGAAGCGGATCAACTTTGCTAATTACTTTAAAGGACACTGCAAGTACTGAAAATATTAAGTAATCTGGTGTGCTGTGTCATTATCAGTTTAAAGTGCTTTCCATTTATGCTTTATGAATGAAGTAATTTTACATATTTGTGTATGTGAATGCTAAGGGTGTTGGAGAACTAAATGTTCAGGCATGTTGTGTTGGTTGTATCTACAGTTTATCATGTGAATGCAATTTAAAGTAGTAATCATTTAGATATTTTCCTAAGGTTGTGGTCCCTTTGACAAAAAGAAAAACGAACAAAAGAAAGTGTTTTATTGTTGAAAGGTATTACACACTTAAATATTTCAACAAGTTTATCTGAAGCAAAGTTAGGTTTATAGCTATTATCTTTCCAGTTGTTTGAGTTGATCCCTTTTTGAATCTGTTAAGGATACAGCTGGAATCAATTTAATTTATTTGTTTGTTTTGGCAAACAATTGAGTAAACACTGCAGAATGGAGCAAATCACTGAAACAAAAAAGGGTGATTTACTCAATGAAGGTAATACTGCAGACCTACAACAGTTAGCAGAAAAAGAAGAGGAGCCACGAAGAGGTCAGAGGAGTCGAAAGCTCACTGAAAAGGCACAAGAATTGCATGAAAACAAATTAAAAAAACTACATCATCGTTTTACCATTGTTTACAACAAATGGAAAGTGATTGTTAAGCAAGCTAAGAAAGTGATACAGGGATCTCCCTCTATTGAGGTTGTGCAGGAGTTAAAGAACAAAATATGTGGTGCTTTAGCAGATGTTAGACACAGTTATGAAGATTTGCGCAAATGTGCTCCTCCAGACAGTGAGACCCGTCGCAGAGTTGACAACTGTGATGCTGTTACCAAAGTAATCTTGGAAAATGCATCCACCTATCTATGCAGTAAAGAAAAAATGGATGTTCAGACAGTGGATTTTGTCTGGCCTAAGTCAAGCTCTGTGTTTTCATCTTCAGCTTCTGAAGGCACAAGTAAAAGCTCTGTAGGAAGTTCAAGCTCTGCAAGCAGTACAAGCATAAAGTCAAGTCGTTCCTCCATTAAGAGACATGAGGCTGCAGCAGAGCTGGCTGCCACGCAAGCTGCTTTGAAGGTCCTACAAGAGATAGAATGTGAACAATTAGAGCTTGAAAACCTTGAGGAAGAAGATAGAAAGAGAACTGCATTACAAGAGGAAGAAAATGTGGCAAGAAAGAAGGCACTGGAAGAGAAGCGCAGGCAAATAGAGCGCTTAAAGACTGTTAAGAAGTTAAGTGCAGCAAAGGCACGGCTGCAAGTTTATGAGCAAGAAGCAAGCTCTGACGAGGAGATAACAGAGTTACTTCATAACCATGCAGCTGAGCAACATAGACCATCAAGTGTTAAGGGAAAATCATGTGACCATCCGGTGACAAATCCAACAGACAATGCCACAGTCCTTGCTGAAGCAATAGCGGAGTCTATTAATGTAAGCCGTCTCCCAGTACCTGAACCTTCTGTGTTTAATGGAGACCCTCTAAGATACAAGGATTGGAAAATGTCATTTCAAGCTCTAATAGGCAGTGTTACTGTTTCACCGTGCCGTGACTACGGTGAAGCACCCTCGGTGGACCCAGTTCGTTTTACCCAGTCAGGCGACTCCCACTTACTTTTTACCTATGCAAGGGCGGTACACATCCAAACTGTGACATCAGCAGGGAAGCTGCGTCACCTCCAGGGTGGTATCTGATAGATATGTGCCAATCTTTTGGGTCAGTGCCATCTAAGTGTGCCATGCAGTTCTGGGATAAACAGCTCGTTCCACTTGACCTTGTTGATATCCTAACAGTCCCCCTGATGATGTGTCATTATGGCACATCACCAAAGATGATCAACCAGTGGAACGACAGCTCTCAGTCTGTCCCTCTCCCAGAACAGTCGGTCATTCCGTCCAGTCCAAGCAATCCAATCACGTCAGCTTCCGGCTTCCAGAGTCCATCCATCTGTGATCTCCACGGCAGTCGATAGTGCGGTTCAGTCTCTGAGGTCACACAATCTCTGCTGGTGTGACTGAAAAGCACTTTGTAAAAACAGTCCAGTTGTCCGTTAGCCCCCCCTGTTGGTGTGCCCCAAAGGCACATCACAACGAAAACAGTTCCAAGAAAAGGGCCGGACAAACCACAATGGAAACATCTTAGCATCAATCAGCATGAATACTTCATAATTCAGCCTTTTTTACTCAAGCCCACAGTCCAAGCATTTTATCTACAATTTAGGGTTCAACTATTCAAGCTAGGCCTGTTTTAGGTTCCTATGCGCACATTATTTTAAGTTTACTTTAGACTATATAAGCTAAAGGTGTACCTTAATCAAGGCCAAATTCGTCTACTCTACCCCCACCCCAAGAAACCTCCTACTCGGTCCTCCACTCTCCATTCCTATGGACAACGATCCATCATCTTCACACCTCACAAATCCAGGAGTACCAGTAGGGGGCATCATAGGGCAGGCTGAGTCTTCATCACAAAAAACCATCTCTAAGAAATGGCAAAAAAGTGATGGAGCCCCAGTCAAGGGCACTCCCACTCTGGGCCAATCTGAGCGAGAAGACACCCTGTATTGAATCTAGAAATTAGCCTTACCGAGTAACTTATGGATCTGTGATAGCCATCAGATCCTGGTTCTCTATATAACAAAGCAAAAAGTTAGCAAGAACTGCAGGTCTTGGTGTGTGTGTCTGTAACAGAGAGTTTCCATTCTTAGTCATAAAGCCATAGCGATCATCATAATGCAACATCACAGTATAAACATCATAACACATAAAATCAAACATGGTGATGGAAGTCAGTGGAGAAGAGAAAGGAAAAAATCAGTTTTGTGATATAAAAAGAGTCTGTACGTCAATAACGCAAAGTTAAGGAAGCCTTCAGGCCATTCAGGCACAAGGCAGAAAATAATCTAATCGCGCTTAGGGTCTCTTCAGGCAACTCCTCCCGTTGAAGAATAAGGAATCAGAGGTCTCTGGCTTCTTCATCCCCAGTCCTTTTCTTGGTTCCTCCGCATGGACAAAAACGATTTAGTTGGATGGTAATGAGAGTCCTGTCCTTTTTTAGGCAATAAGCATTTTATCCCCAGTAAAATGCTCTGTTGAGATGGTTGGCAGACACCAGGCCTTGTTTACTTTTTTGCGGCCGCGGGCTGTGTGTGTTTTTCTTCCGGAATGACGTCCTGGCCGGAAAACGGAAGGTGGTATGCCGCCTTTTGGGTCCGGGCGGAAACACCAATTTTGTTACTGTTTCACCGTGCCGTGACTACGGTGAAGCACCCTCGGTGGACCCAGTTCGTTTTACCCAGTCAGGCGACTCCCACTTACTTTTTACCTATGCAAGGGCGGTACACATCCAAACTGTGACATCAGCAGGGAAGCTGCGTCACCTCCAGGGTGGTATCTGATAGATATGTGCCAATCTTTTGGGTCAGTGCCATCTAAGTGTGCCATGCAGTTCTGGGATAAACAGCTCGTTCCACTTGACCTTGTTGATATCCTAACAGCAGAAAAAACATCCCAGTAAATGAAAAGATCTATTACCTTCGTAAATATGTGGGTGGACCCGCCAGAAAAGCCATTGAGTTATTTCCTATTAGGAACGGATGCAGCTTATGATTCAGCATGGTCTCTTTTGGAAGAAAGATTTGGAAGCTCGTTTGTAATAGCCAAAGCTTTCAAGGATAAGCTTGCATCCTGGCCTAAAATGGGACCCAAAGACAGTGTGGAGCTGAGGGATTTTTCAGACTTTCTTAGGGGCTGCCAGGCTGCAATGTCCCAGATCAAAGGCCTTGAAGTATTGAATGACTGCGATGAAAATCAGAAACTCCTCACAAAGCTTCCTGACTGGCTGGTAGCCAGTTGGAACAGAAAGGTGATTGAGATAGAAGAAACCTGTAACATGTTTCCTACATTCAATCAGTTTGTGGACTTCATCACAAGAGAAGCAAAAATTGCTTGCAATCCTGTAACTTCGCTCCATGCACTGAAGTCTAGTGATGTTGAAAAGGCCAAGACAACAAAGACACGAAACGTTGGTGCTAAGGTGCTTGTGAGCAACTCTGAAGAAAGAACAGAAGCTAAAGTGTGCGTCTTCTGTGAAAAATACAATCATGACATTCAGTCATGCTGGAGATATAAAGAAACCCCAATACAAGAACGTCTGAAGTTTGTTCAAACAAAAAAATTATGTTTTGGATGTTTACAACCAGGGCATCAGTCAAGGAGCTGCAAAAGAAGAAGTCTTTGTGAAACATGTAAAGGAAAACACCCAACGTGTTTACATGAAGATCGCAAAATGACAAACAGAAAGAAATGCAGTAATGAGCATAAGGAGGATATAACAAACTCTGAACAGGCCAAGTCATCTGAAAGAGCAGAGCGCAGACGCACAACTGAACCATCAAATGAAGTTACATCAAACAGAATAGTGCAAGGTTTGGACAACATGTACTCCTCTACAGTTGTTCCAGTGTGGTTATCTACATCAAGTAACCCTGAGAATGAAATTCTCGTATATGCACTACTTGATAACCAAAGCGACACTACATTCATCATGCAAGATAAAGCAGAAGCTCTAGAAACAAAAGGGGAACCTGTGCAGTTAAAACTCTCCACACTTTCATCCAGAAACACAATCATCCCAAGTCAGAGGATAGTTGGATTGCAGGTGAGAGGTTTCTACTCAGCAAAGAAAATTTATCTCCCTGTAACCTATTCAAGAGAGTTCATTCCTGCCAACCTAAGGCACATCCCCACACCAAAGACAGCTCGAGCATGGCCACACCTAGAGCATCTGGCTGAGGAGATCGCTCCATTGATTGAGTGTGATGTAGGACTGCTCATAGGTTACAACTGTCCGCAGGCTTTGTTACCCCGAGAAGTGGTACCAGGTAAAGACAATGAGCCATTTGCTCAAAAAACGGATCTTGGGTGGAGTATAATCGGCTGTGTTAGCCCATGTGTCGATTATGGTGATGCAATTGGAAGCAGCCATAAGATCATCATGAAGTCCGTGAAGCCTCATCTGCAGACATCTAAACAGCTCACAAATGAAGTAAAATACATTTGCCGAACTCAAGTCAAGGAGTTTATTTCCCCACCAGATGTGCTAAGGATGCTTGAGTCTGACTTCAGTGAGAGAAGAGTTGAAGATGCAAAGTTATCTCAGGAAGATTTGCGCTTCATCACCATAATAGAAGAAGGTATCAACATTAAAGCAGATGGACACTGTGAAATGCCACTTCCTTTCAAGAAAGATCGACCAAAGCTCCCAGATAATAAGGTATGTGCAGTTCACAGGCTCAGATGCTTAAAAAGAAAATTTGAAAGAGATAAGCAATACCAAAGAGACTACACAACCTTTATGAATGAAATCATAACAATTGGGGATGCAGAAAAGGTCCCAGAAGAAGAAATTAACAACTCTCCTGCATGGTACATTCCACATCATGGCGTGTACCACCATCATAAGCCAGGAAAGATCCGGGTTGTATTTGACTGTTCAGCCAAATTTGAAGGTGTGTCATTAAATGACCATCTTCTCACTGGCCCAGAATTAACAAACAGCCTGATAGGTGTTCTCTGTCGCTTTCGCAAGGGACAAGTTGCCATAATGTGCGACATTGAACGTATGTTCCATCAATTCCATGTTAAGGCAGAAGACCAGGATTATTTGAGATTTCTCTGGTGGGATGATGGAAACGTACAGGCTCACCCATCAGTGTATCGCATGCGAGTGCACCTGTTTGGAGCTGCCTCTTCACCTGGTTGCGCAAACTTTGGTTTGAAGCATGTTGCTGCTCAAGGACATGGACATTACAGTGAAACAACCATCCGGTTCATTGAACATAACTTTTACGTTGATGACGGACTGACAAGTGTTGCATCCAAAGATGAAGCTATAAAGCTGGTGAAGGAAGCAAGGCAACTCTGCATGGCTGGCCAACTGCGAATTCACAAATTCATTTCTAACAGCCAGGAAGTACTTGCATCCATTCCACAAGAAGAATGTGCAGATTCAGTAAGAAATCGCAATTTGGTTCTTGGTGAGTCTCACATTGAGAGAGCTTTAGGAATTAAGTGGTGCGTGGGTTTGGACCAGTTCCATTTCAGAGTGACTGTGGATGAGCGTCCACTTTCCAGAAGAGGAGTTCTATCAACTGTGGCATCCATCTATGACCCTCTTGGCTTTGTAGCACCATTTATTCTGGTTGGCAAACAAATTCTCCAGCAGATGTGTCGAGATAGGGTTGGATGGGATGAACCATTATCAGAGGACCTCAAATCACGGTGGGAGTCTTGGCTTTTAGATTTAAAAAATCTGTCTGAAATCAAAATTCAGCGATGTTATCTCCCTGAAGGCTTTGAGACCGTGGAAAAATATGAGCTGCATCATTTCTCAGATGCGAGTGTTAAAGGGTATGGTGCATGTTCCTACTTGAGAGCCATTAGTATATCGAACCAAGTCCACTGTTCTCTAGTTTTTGGCAAGGCTAGGGTAACTCCAACAAAGGCCTTTACAGTCCCTAGACTTGAGTTATCAGCAGCTGTTATTGCCGTCCGAACAAGTGACCTGCTCAAGAAGGAGTTGGAGGTTCAAGCCCAAGAATTCTTCTGGACAGATTCAAGGGTTGTCCTTGGATATATTAACAACGATGCCAGACGGTTCCACATATTTGTGGCAA
This sequence comes from Fundulus heteroclitus, assembly GCF_011125445.2. Lineage (NCBI taxonomy): Eukaryota > Metazoa > Chordata > Actinopteri > Cyprinodontiformes > Fundulidae > Fundulus > Fundulus heteroclitus. Next base: position 18,257,669 of record NC_046363.1, on the reverse strand, counting down.
ATCGGGTTCAGCGTATTCAAGATAGTTCCAGTCCAGATCAATGGCGATATGTGCAGTCTGAGGATAATCCTGGTGATCATGCATCACGTGGCCTGACAGCAAAAGGACTAACTACTTCTAACTGGTTCACTGGTCCAGATTTTCTCTGGCATGACAAACTTTCTTCTGCTGATGAGCAGATAAGAGATTTGGGAGATGAAGATCCAGAACTTCGCAAGACCTTTGTTCACAAGGCACAGGCAACAGAGTATTCAATGCTCAATCATTTCTCAAGGTTCTCAGACTGGACAAAACTCGTTAAAGCCATCGCACGACTTATGCGGCGTGTTAAAGAGGCCAAGGGTTTCATATCCAGAACCAATGAAGCCAGCAGTCTTGAAGAGAGAAAGGAGTCTGAACTATTTATCATTTCTACTGTCCAAAGGGAAGTGTTTTCTGAAGAAATAAGACGTTTAAAATCTAAGAAGGAAATGAAAACAAGGGACAGTAAAAATCGTCTCCACAAACTGAATCCTTTCTTGGATGAAAAGGGTGTTCTAAGAGTAGGAGGTCGGCTGGAGTATGCTGATTTACACCCTGATATTAAACATCCGGCAATTCTGCCAAGCAAAACCCATATATCAAAGTTGCTGATTGAACATTTTCATCGAAAGGTTCATCACCAGGGACGTGGAATGACCATGAATGAGCTGAGATCAAATGGCATCTGGATATTAGGATGCAGTCACACTGTGTCCTCCTACATTTACAAGTGTGTGAAATGTAGGCAGTTTAGGAGAAATGCTGAAGTACAAAAAATGGCAGATTTACCAGTTGAGAGAGTTGAAACGTCACCTCCCTTCACCTATTGTGGAATGGACTGTTTCGGCCCATTTTATGTTAAAGAAGGAAGAAAGGAACTTAAACGCTATGGTCTGCTATTCACGTGTCTGTGCTCTCGTGCTGTGCACATTGAGCTACTTGATGACATGACAACTGACGCATTTATCAATGCTCTTCGAAGCTTTATTGCCATACGAGGAAATGTTCGCCAGCTTAGGTCAGATCAAGGAACCAACTTCGTTGGAGCAAGGCGAGAGTTCTTGGAATCTTTAAAGAAAATGGACCAAGAATGCGTAAAACAACTAGGTTGTGAATTTGTCATGAACCCAGCATCTGCCAGTCATATGGGTGGGGTCTGGGAAAGGCAGATCAGGACGATAAGAAGTGTACTGACATCTACTCTGGATCGTGCCTCCAAAGGACTTGACACTTCATCCTTACGCACTTACCTTTATGAAGTTATGGCAATTATAAATAGTCGGCCCTTGACAACTCACCAACTCAGTGATCCTACTAGTCCACAGCCTCTTACGCCAAATCACATCCTGACCATGAAGTCTTCAGTGGTTCTACCACCAGCTGGTGAGTTTGTGAAGGAAGATCTTTATCTTCGTAAGAGATGGCGCAAAGTGCAATACCTGGCCAATGAATTTTGGACCAGGTGGAAGAGGGAATACTTGTTAAATCTTCAGCAGAGAGAGAAATGGTACAAGATGAAGAGAAATGCCAAGATCAATGACATTGTGATGCTGATGGATACTAGTATACCCAGAAATGAGTGGAAGCTAGCCAAAGTCACAAAGGTGTATCCTAGTGAGGATGGAATCATTAGGAAACTTGAGCTGCTGCTTGGTGATGGAACATTAGATGACCAAGGAAGAAGGGTCAATAAGCCAGTTTATCTTGAGAGACCTATTCACAAAACAGTTACTTTACTTGAAGCTGACTAGATCACAACTTTGGTGTTAAACTTATGTTTGACTTAAGAAGCTACTTTATTTTGTTTGCATTAAGGTTTTCTCCTTTTAAAATCACGAGTGATTTGGTGGGAGTGTAACTGCCATCAAGAGCAGTTATGTTGTTTAAGTTAATTTCATAGTTTTAATTTGCAATAAATGTTAAAAAACAATGTTGATTTAATAAAATCAACAATTGAAGGTAAAAATGCACATTTGGAATATATGTTAACTTTCCAGGGTGGAACCAATGTTCAGTGTGTTGTTTCTGGTCGGATCGATGGTTTAAATGCACGCTAGATTCAGTAGAGGGCAGCACGCTGGATTTTTCCCTGTCCATTACGTTTGCAAGGAAGATTTTTGGTTTTGCTGAAGTTTTCCTGAAGAAGATGGTGCTGTAAGATGCATTTTTATTAACCCCTTCAACTTAATAAGGCCAATGAGGTAAACAAAGTTTATTTTGTGTTTCTATAAATGAATATGTTTGTTTGTGATATCTGTTAAGTTAATTAGTCACATGTCTCTAAATGTTACACAAGGGTGTCAACCTATTAATTCAGAAAGGTTTATATTGTTACAATTACTCTGTTTATTCTCCATGAGAATGCCTTATTGTATGTTGATTATTCTATGTTTTTGTACAGTTCTCACGGCATAATTGATGACACCTGTGTCGGATTAAATGCCAGTAAACGCAAAGAACGCCTTGTGTCCATTATTCGAATTGGAGGGAGTTACAAGTGCCTTGAAATTAACTCAGTAAAGCACGAGTGTGACACAGTTAGCTACCAGTGCTGATTAAATATTTAAGGTGGTTTGATGTTTTAAGGGCTATCACTCAACTACATGGATTTTTAAAGCAGTACCAAGAAATGATCACGGTCGTTTTTCATCAAATTAAATTAAATGGGGCAAATATAGCCAACAGGGGTATTCATTTGAGACTTCTGCTTTTGATTCAGTGTTAACAGAGTCCAATAATTAAAAATGCCATAATTGACATTAGTTCATCTGGGGGGAAAAATCGATAAATCCAAATGAAGATGGTTACATGGATTTGGTGAATGTATAATTCTTCAGTAAATGAATGTAATAAATAAGTAATCAAAAAATAAAGTGGTTGAAACATAAAGTGATTATTTCCAGGACATGTGTCTAAATCCCTAATTATGGCCACTGGCAACTTAGTTGCCAAGAAAGTGTGTCTCTTTTATTTTTGCCATTCATATCAGGGACTCCGTCGCTCGACATGATCGTGACCTGATTGCCTGCTGAAAGCGACGCACTGATGTGAGCAGTGTTCATAAGGATCCGTCAGATGATTTCAGGCTCAGATTGCTTCTCCTGTGGCTGGTGCTGTGTCTGCTTTCTGTCTGCTACCTTTATATAAACTGACCTTTACAGAAATCTGCTTTTACAGGGCCACCATCAGCTCAGCACAGCAGACACAGTGAGAAGATTACGGGCAGCGTGATGCCCTCAGATTTCTAATATAGACTGTTTCACTCGTTCCAGGATGAAGGGCATGGAGGCAACTGTGATGGAGAACATTTCTACTGGCAGAAGACTTGTTTCTGTAGAATTTCCTTTTAGTTTTTCACCGAAATTAAATCCTAAACTAGAGATACAATCATATTCAATATATTATTGCTGAAAAGCTAATTTATTACAGTAACTTAATGCAACAGGTTATATAGATTAATTAAAAGACTGATGGTTTCAAGCCTTTCTTTTTGTTAATTCTGATAATTTCCCACTTATAGCCAATGAAGACGCTACAATTAAGATTAGAATACTACTACCAATAAAAAAAACATACATGGCTCAATGAAAAGTATTTTACCTGTTTAAATGTTATTTCTATTATCTATTTTTTAATCTGACAAACGAGTCTCATTCAAACACATGTTCTAATTTAATTAATATGACTATATCAACAGGTTAAATGCAAATCACGAACAACAGCCCAAAATATTTTCCCCTAAAGCCCTGTGGTATTATGGCTTGTGTGAATTAATTAACTTGATTAAGTGAGCTGATCCTTCTGGTTGTGCAGGAGGCTACACTTCTGCTTCTGCTTCTGACTCAGGATCAGGGATGTACGGCGGTACCGTTGTGCATCTGCTGGCAGCCATTTTCACGTGTATAAAGTGTAAGCATTGAGTTGGGGGCTTATTTACTTAAACTAAAAACAACTCGTTCTGAAAAGAGCTCAAATGAGGCAAAACAGGGGAGGTGAAATCTCATTATCTGAGAACGTTTTTATGCAAAAAAATGTAATGAACATGTTTTGTGTCATCCATAAACATATCCTAAATGTTTAAAAGGATGCATAATAGGTCACCTTTAATGTATTACAGGCTATTCAAATGAACAAAGACATCTGCGAGCGCTTTGCAAACATATTGCATCCGAGCAGGCAAAGAAAACAACTTTGCTGCTACTTTAATTCTACATGTTTCTAAAACCTTGGTTTAAAAGATAAAACAGCATATTTGCTAAATGTATTACCCAATCAGCAGTTCTTTTGATGGCCGTGGAGAATGTCGCCTAACAGTTTTCCTTTACCACAGAAAGATTGTAATCATCCTCTGTTTATGTCTGCCGTACCGTTAAGTGCCACCCTCTGGAAAATGACCTTTATAAATCAGCGACGGTGAGAAGAAATAAGCTGTGAACGGCGCGCAGAGCCTTGCTCTCTGCACAAACCCCAGCCTGACGAGGCAAGACTGGAGGAAAAGAAAACCTGGTAGTTGCACAGCAGGGCGGATGTGCCCATCAGTTGTGTGTCATTGTTTAAATGTTACTTTGTTGTTGCACACGGATTAAATACACAGTCCTCATTTGGATTCACTTGTCTTAATCTGGCGTGCCAGTTCAAAAACCTGAAAAGAATTGGTAATGACATTTTCACTACAGTATATAACCCTATTCCTTCATGTGCATTTGTGTGTAACATCGGCTGACTGCAGATGACTTGGTAGCCGTTGGAGCATAAGCGGATAGTTTCAGGTGCAGGACTTATTGGTAGTAAACCTACAGATGTATTGGTGATTATACCTGTTAATTAAAAAAAAACTAATTTAAAAAGGTTTGATCATGAAATAGAATGTTTCCTGTCCCCAAACATTTCATATACACTGTAAAATTAAGCATTTATTTATGTTTGTGCGTAAAGTTGGGAGTCTACTGCAACCAGAAATATACTGTAGAGTCCTCTTGTCTGCGGTGAATACTGTTAGTCTGAACCGGCGCCAGGACTGGCAAGGCAAGGCAAGGCAAGGCAAATTTATTTATATAGCACAATTCAGTACAGAGACAATGCAAAGTGCTTTACATGATTAAAATATTGGAAAATAAAACAGAATAAAAGCAAGTAGGGATAGTGTAGAAACAAAAAAGAACATTTGAAAACAGTAAAACATTTTAACTTGAACATTCAAAGGCAATTCTAAACAAATGTGTTTTTAATCTCGATTTAAAGGAACTGAGGCTTTCTGCACTTTTACAGTTTTCTGGAAGTTTGTTCCAGATAAGTGGAGCATAGGAACTAAATGCTGCTTCTCCTTGTTTAGTTCTGGTTCTAGGTATGCAGAGTAGGCTGGAGCCAGAAGACCTGAGTGGTCTGGAGGGTTGATACACTGATAACAAGTCTGTGATGTATTTAGGTGCTAAGCCATTTAGGGATTTATAGACTAACAGAAGTATTTTAAAGTCTATTCTCTGAAATACAGGGACTGATGGTTAATGATCGTGCGTACCTTTTGTTTTTAGCGCATGGTTGCGTTTGCAGCCGCCTTGCTCCTACTCCAAGGTTTTAATGTCATTTGACACCGTTGACATTATGTTGAGCTGCTGACAGTTGGATAAGATTCCTATGAACATGCATGACTTAAGGATACATTATTTCAAGCTGTTCTTTTTGATCGCTGCATCTGTCTCGACCCAAATGCAAGAAAGAGGACAGTAGGGCAGGTAGATGAAACACATTTCAACGACTTGAACTGAGACTCAAAGTGAAAAGATGACAAGAACTAACTGAAGGAAACAGAAGATTAGAAAGATTAAACCAAGAGACAAATATTGCAGAGGTTGATGATAAAAATAAAGAACAGGTTGATTTCTTCTTAAATGACAGAAAAAAAGATATAAGCATATTGATATAATTGATATGTATAATAACTAGTTTTAAACCCAGACTGCATTTCCTTCGTTCCCCTAATTTGCAGCTATTACAGCAGAGCTGCATCTATGTAAGATGTAACAGAGGCAACAGTTTGATCTATGATTTGGGATCCTTATAACTTACTTTTCAGAAATGCTGTAATGTTGCTGGAAACAGTTTTTTTAACTGACAGGTAAATATACATTCATCAAATCCTTAAAATGAATGTGCTGCTTGTTTGCCTAATATTGAACCGAAGCTTCAGGATTTGTGGCTCCATACTGTAGTATAATGTCAGGAATATGAGCGCATAATTGAAGGTATCTTTATTAAAGTAAAAAAAACAAACTAGAAATGTTCCTTTTTTATTCATTATATAATGGCAAACTTGAAGTATCATCAAGCATAATTTTATTTTTTATCCTGTCTGTACTTTCCATGGGTGCTGTCACCTTGGGACTCAAATCACACAACAATATTCGTAATCGTGGCGCGCCCACTGCACCAGGCCCCAGAGTACAAACATACTACTTTACTTGTACAAGTCAAATAGTGAACAGATCTGTCCTAAATGTTTCCTCAACAAACATGGTAACAACGAAGCAGTGCTGCGTTGCTATCTGCCAGAGGGAGTCACAATACGATGATTGTGACCTTATAAAGGGAGTTTGTTCATTCATCTTCCTGAAGGATTACAGAGGAATGTCAATGTTGGATACAAACTTGTAAGCGAGAGGACCTTACTGTGGAGAATCTGACCAAAGACGGTCATAGACGAGGTATGTGCTCTCTACATTTTGTTGGTGGTAAGGAGCCAACAATTGAATTTCTGTGCAGGTGTTCATTGGGCGTTTTCACAGCGGAATGACAACGTCATCAATCTATGACATCCCTCATCATCGTAATTGTAAGCACACAACACGGAGACAAAAACCTCAGCTGGAGGTGGCAGACAGAAGGGCTGAGGCAGGAATCAGGTCCATGAGGCAGGCTTGGGTCATACACAATGATGCAGATGATGTGCCGAGAGATCCTCTGGGGCTTGGCAAGGTTCGTGGTCGAGAAACAGTTCAGGTCATTGTCCAGAAAACAGAAGCCGATGAGGTGTCCAGCGGGGAATCCAGAAGACGAGAACTTGATCACAAATGGGCAAGGTAGGCAAGGAACTGCTCACCCAAATGGCTTTGAAAAATCGAGCAGCGACTGGCTGAAGAACACCAGTATATGAAGGTGAATGGGATCACGCTGATTGCGCTGCTGCAGCAGGAGAGTCACCGGTGCAGCGGACCACCCTGCTTACAGGCTACAGGACGTATGAGAGAACCTAGCAGTCAACTGGGCCAGGACATGACAAAAACAGATCAACAATGAAACGAATATAATATAAAGACATGGGAACACAGCCTCACAGGAAAACAATTTATATTTTGAAATTAAGGTTTAATTACGACCAACAGTTGTTTTTCAGCATGTGCCGCTGTTGTAAATCTACTCTGTTACACTGTAGTGTTAAGGGTTGGTCTCTGGTGGCCAATCAAGGTGTGAAAATGATGTCTTGTGCGCCCTGAACTACTCTTGCTTTATCTCACCCTGATGAATCCTGCCATAGTTATCATTGTGGTTAAATGATACGTGTTGGACTTCTGTTTAAGGAATGACTGCATCAGTTAAGTCGTTTATGAAAGATAATATGACATGAGTCCCAATTAGAAGCTTTGATGATTTTCTAATCTAAACACTATACACCCTGTGTAACCTAAGTGAAAAACAGACAAATCCGTTAAAAGGCAAAAAAAGTTGCAATAACCCTATCACATAAATGCACACTGCCCATCCTTAAACTAGCACATTGTTGAAGGGCCTTTTGATTGCGTTTCCACATTCAGTCAATTTTGGAAACATTCGCCAAGGCAAAATGTACTAAAATCTATAAAATCTTGAGGATATCTCCAGTTCACAGTCCTCTTCAAGTGATCCCACAGAGTTTCTGTCAGATTTAAGCTCTTCAAAAACTATCTTTTCTCATCGAGTCCTTTTCCTGATTTGGCTGTATGCCTTGAATCCACGTGAAGCCATAAAATCTAATCATGTTGGATTAAAGCTAACTGGTATTTGGGACTGTTCATTTTTTGTTGATGTTGACAGAGTGTGTGTGTATGCCTCTATACTTTTAATAAAATGTTTGACACAAGCCATACAGTAAAAAAATTATACTACCAAATATGTTTAATATGAACGTCTGATAATTTGTTTATTTTCTCCTGGAAAGTGTGATAGCATCAAAAGTTGTCTGATAGCTGGTAAGTGAGAGAAGCAGTGGAGTTGTATTATCTAAAAAGCCAAATCCTGCCAGATTCTGCTATAGGAGGACACAAGCAGACTTGTTTTTAACAAGCAGACTGCGGCACTGTGCCTACAGCTGCTTTCCTTCGTGTTCCTTTACAAAATCCTGGCTGTACCTTTATTTTTGGCCATAACAACCTCCACTCCCACACAGATTTTGAACTTTTAAAAATATTTATGTTTTTGTGACACCACAGTGTAAAGCTCAACAAGTTTAGTCTGAATCTGTATCAATATGTCAAAGTTATCTCGTGTGACACTATTTTGCCTTTTATAGAAAGTCAAAAAACACTGATCATCTGCTGTGATGAATTATAAGGTAGTTCCTGCAAAGATCGCTGTTTTGACTTTCTTGTGTACCTTCGACATGCTTAGTGTTAGCAGTTGTCCAGTGGAAAGGTCACTCACCAAGTCATTCGAAGATTTGAACCAGAACCGGCAGCATTTCAGTCCCTGTGTGACCATTATGGACCAGAACAACACCTTTTTGTGTCCTGCTGTTTCCCCATAAGCCGAGCAGAGAGACGAGGCTGCCATAGCTTTCCTTTTTTTCTCAAATTAAGGTAAGGCGTCAAGAGGCAAGGCAAGGCAAGGCAAGGCAAGGCAAGGCAAGGCAAGGCAAATTTATTTATATAGCACAATTCAGTACAGAGACAATGCAAAGTGCTTTACATGATTAAAATATTGGAAAATAAAACAGAATAAAAGCAAGTAGGGATAGTGTAGAAACAAAAAAGAACATTTGAAAACAGTAAAACATTTTAACTTGAACATTCAAAGGCAATTCTAAACAAATGTGTTTTTAATCTCGATTTAAAGGAACTCAGGCTTTCTGCACTTTTACAGTTTTCTGGAAGTTTGTTCCAGATAAGTGGAGCATAGGAACTAAATGCTGCTTCTCCTTGTTTAGTTCTGGTTCTAGGTATGCAGAGTAGGCTGGAGCCAGAAGACCTGAGTGGTCTGGATGGTTTATACGCTGATAACAAGTCTGTGATGTATTTAGGTGCTAAGCCATTTAGAGATTTATAGACTAACAGAAGTATTTTAAAGTCTATTCTCTGAGATAAGGGTCAAAAAACTTTTTTCTTCTTCTTCTTGAAACTCCTAATAAAAGGATAAACTTTTGATATAAGCCAGAACTACAAGTTTCCAGTGGTTTATCTTGTTCTCCTTATTATGATGTATAGTTATTTTCAAATCTTAATTGGGCAAAATTGACATAATTTTTTTTGTTTCTCCAAATGTGTAACAAGCGTCAGAATGAATGGTCAGATGCTTATGACACGGATTTGTTTTTGTACATTACAATGAATCAATCAAGGCTTTGCAAATTTGTCTTGTTACAAGGAGGGATCAGGTTGTAGTTTTTTCTAAATACAAAAGCATAAGTTTGCTCACCAGCTTTTAAAAAAAAATTAGAGCAGCTATCCCACTTTCACCATTGCTAGACTGTGACAGAAAGACCAACAAGTGTTCCCAGAATGTGAATGCTCAGAAACGTAAATTCTGCTTTAATCTGTACGAACGGCGATATGGATTTCTCAAGTCAGTTGCCAAAATACCCAGTAGATATTTATCTCTTTTGATTAGTCTAGCCAAGAACACCTCTGGCCTGCGCATTCATTCAGTCTCATAGACGTTCCCGTGTCTGACCCTGAAGACCTAATCACAATAGAGACGCGAGTCAAAGGGAGACGGCTCGTCCACGGCGCAGGAGCGCCGTGGATGAACTACTTTCACCGCTGTTCGTCTAATTGCTCTCGCCCATGTTTGTATAGAGAATGTTCTCCCACCTGCTCTGCTGCAGCAGATAGGCTGACGTGCGCATTTATTTTAGAGAACCATCTATTCCACAAAGAAGGAGGGCTAAAAACACGGTAACGGCATAACAGAGGGGTCAGGGCTCGCCGTAATCACTGAATCTATACGATCCACTGCAGCTTTCTGCCTGCCCAGTTCTGTGGTCTATGGAGAAAATTTGAAAGAACGAGAAATTGGTCCTAGATTAGAATGCGGAAAAAAACGAGAAAGATGATGGCGCTTTTTTATTTTTCTCCTCTCCCCTAAGGGAAAAATCACTCATCATTAGTCGGTACAGGCAGCGTGATTACCCACATCAGTCATCAAGCCAATGGAAACCTTGGGAAGCATTACGCTGCCTCTTTGAACCATCTCCCCCATGGCAGGAGATGGAGACACTTCTCAGTCTGCATGTTGCTGGGCTGTTGCGTAATGGGGATCGACGTTTAACTGTTAATGATGAAAAGACGGATAAAAAGACATGGAAGATTCAGACAACTCTTTCAGCCATAACATAGATATATCCCTCAGTAGATTGAGCTGACGGCTGCTATAAATTGTCCTACTGTGTTGATGTTGCCGGCATTGTGAGCGAGGAGCTTTTTTTTACTTCAGGTGATCTAAACGATCGTCACATCGGTTGACAGGAGCTATATTTCATAGATTAAGGGCGGCATGAGATAATAGGATACATGATGTCGTGAATTATCTCCTCTTGAGCTGCCTCTATTATTTCAGAGACACTTTAACAGGAAAGAGAGCCAACAAAGGAATGGGTTTACCGAAGCCCTGACGGCCCATAAGTCACATGTGCGTCAGTCGGAGCTAAAGCCCATTGGAGAGCTGAGCATCTGTCAGCTGTCACGTTGAATTGCCTTGAAGGGTCCTCTGTTTTCCAGCGATACCTCGTGCTGTCTTTAGCTCTGACGATATCGGCACACATGTTGTTATTCCGTTTGGCTTCAGTGGGATGCTCCCGAAGAAACAGCTGGCGATTCCATTTGGAGGTCAGCAGCTGCAGGCGCTGATCATTTAACACGTTCATGAAGAAAAATGTGAATTGCAATCACAGTTTAAGCGCTAAGTGGGAACTGCTCACCGGTGTTCTGCAAATGAGTAATGTCGCCTCGGTTTACCAAAACTCTGCAAGGTTTGCCTGCTCCTTCCCTGGACATGCATGTTAAGGTAATTGTTTCCAAATTAGCCTCAGGGGTGAGTGTGCAGTGATATGTTAAACAGGCACGAAGCTAAATGGAATGGTGATCCATCCGTGGAGCATCCCTGCATCTCTTCGATTGCCCATGCATCAGTGATGGGCTTCCAACCTGCCAACACCCCCCACACCCCCCACACCCCCAACCCCGACGGCAAAGGAGACGGCAAAGTGAGAAAATGTTTTGTTACTCTCAGCACGACTTGCGAGTAAAATGTTCTGGGGAACAAATGCTCCACATTTTGGGCCTTTCCAACCTCACTGCATGACAGCAGCGAGAAAGGCTGCAAAACTGACAGAAATGTTAAAGCAAAAGCACTTATATTTTAGCATTATAAATTCTGAACTGTCCAAATCGCTTTTCACGTATGAATATTTTCCATTGAAGCTCTTTATCCGAATTAAAATTGTACTTATAAAGAAGACTTGTGTAAACTTGTTTGTTTACTGCTTTACCTCGTAGAATCACACAGAAAAAGGCCCAAGACCTGCTTCGTGGCAAATATTCGTCCTGTTTTTAGAGAGTTTCCTGATCCACGCGCAAAATAGTACGCTGGAATCGGGATACATTCACAAAAAAAGTTTTTATTTATAAGTAAGTGAGAGAACTATACAAGAAAGAAGTCTTCAGTGCCCTTGGAGGAAGAGAGGAGCAGTTAGATGTAGCGGTGGATCTGAACAGGACTGAGTCAGATAATCAGGAAGGTATGAATGGTTTACTGTTTCGGCGTGAGTAGAGAGAGTTGAGGGGAAGGAGATCCTGGTGGCCTGTGGAGGCAGGCGTCACGGCAAGGATCAATGTTCCAGAGTACATTTCCATAAAGTCAAACAGATGAAGGTTGGAGATCTTGATTCAGACTGGTTATCCAACAGCTCCTATAATACCAGCAGCCAAAGGAGGAGATTAAGACGCAGCAGGCACACTTTGTTCAGAAAAGACCTCAGACGAACACACTAACTTACATGCACACACCAACATCATGACAATATTTTGACTGAGGACACAGTCTGGTTTGGGATTCTCACAGATAACCTAAGACTGTAAAAATACTATAGTTTCACTGTATTTAGACAAAAACTTCAAACACAAAAACATAAATACAAGATAATTTTACCATTTTTAAAGCAGAAAAGCAAAAAGCTATTTCTTCTGCTGTGAAAATTCACTCTATGGTCATAATAATCTCTATCCCAAATTCATTATTTCACTTTTTGTTTGGTGCAGAAACTCCTTGTTATTCTAGAGTAACGTCAGAATGACAAGGTCATAATAATTGGTCAGGCTCTCTGCTCAGGTAGCCAGCCATGCCGTTCATAGTTTGAAAGCTCTGAGACACAATGGCATAAGCTTTTTGTGTCAATAAATATTTAAAAGTAAAACAGTGGGAGGTGGAGCACCAAGCTAAACTATTTTCCATATAGTTGATGGTCTCTTCCTCTAGCGTCTCATTTTAATAGCGTAAAATGCAGGGATGCCATGACAGAATTTTTGCAGTTTTGATATTGTAACTTCTGAAAATCTTGCCGTAGATGCGTCAATGTCTTTTTGTTAGCAAGTAATGCTTTGACTTCAGCACAAGTTAGTGCCCGTTAGATGTAAAACGTTTTAAAGCATGATGCTACCTCTTACAATTTAATCCTAATTTGTCTTGCTGCTCACCCAACCAGACCCAGTTTCTGGAATCTGATGTGGCCACACCGCATATTTTTTATTTATAAAGAGGATCATTTTCTAAAAGCAGTTGCTGAGTAATCAGGTTCATTTTCTTCCCTCGACCACAACCCAGTGTATTTTTCCCCCTCCTTATGTTGTCATTTTCACAGGCAGTGTGAGGTGGAGCCTTCAGTGTGCTCTTCATGCTGACAAGAAGCACCCGTTGCCTATCAGACATCCTCAAGCTCCAGCTTAATAGGCGGCTGCCTCCAGCCACAGTTTGTCAGCTCTTGTCTGTATCGGTGGTGCAGTGGCCGCGAGATTTAAGTAAAGTTTGGTCCAGTTTTAAGGTCAAGTTTTCAAGATCAACACATTTTTGTCTGTTATCTCAAGACTGCGCCACCTTATGTTTGCCTTCCTCCATTGCAGTCTTTGTCTCCTATGGAACGCCTGGACCCCTGCAACCATTTTACTAAAAGCTACAGCTAAATATTTCTAAACCTTTAGCTGACTGCCGACCATCAGCCCTAAGCTTATCCTTGGGTCCAGTTTCTCACCCTTGTGGCGCTGCCGTTTCGGGTTTTTCTTCGTTGGTTTCATGCCTGTGTTAGAGAAAAGAATTGACTTGTTTTCCCTCAGCTGGAGGCCTTGGATTCTAAGAGGCTCAGAGAGCACCTCAAGGTTTAAATGGACAATCAAAACTATTATAAGGCTTTTGTAAGGCGGCTCATTACTGAGCTCAGAGCACAACAGTAATAATATAGAAGAAATTGGACTATTATTGTTAATGTGACAGAGTCATATGTTTAAGGGCTTTTATTGACTTCTTTTTTTACCCTCAGAAGGGGCTGAATAACAAAAATCAATATAAAATAGGATGTAAGTCATACTCTGACATTAAACTTTACAGCACCTTTTTCCACCGGTTCGGTTTTGCCATCTCTACTCAGCCCTGCCTGCTTTGAGAGCATTTCAGCAACAGTTTTCTTCTCAGGGCCAGCATGGGTTTCTCTGGCCTGCTCAGGAAGAGGGTCAAACCGAGTGGACTTGAGCAGAGCTTAGATGTGAATACACTGCGCTTCCCTGATTGGCTAAGGTTGAGGATAAACAAGAAGTTTTTTTCCCCCCAAGGAAGTAAAGAAAATGTATCAGACAGCCTTGTTTGCATTCTTTTCCCCTCTTTGCCTTTCTCTCTTATACTCACAAACACAGACATAGGCTTTGTTCACACTGCAGGTCTTGATGCTCTATTCCAATATTCTGCTGAAATCAGATTTTTTTTTAGGTGACCGTTCATATTACTATTATACTATTAAATGCAACCGGCATCATACTGCTGTCTGAACGGTTCAAGACCGCAAAGCGACCCGCGTGCGCAGATAACAGAAGGAGCCGTCACACAGCGGCGCTCTGTTTACGGAAGTAATGGTGAATGTAATTGTTTCTAGGATTATCCAATAAAGTTTAATTTAAAAAATAAATAAATGCAGCCACATCTCTCCTTGTTATTATTAGAAAGTTGTTGAGCAATGGGAGCTGACAATATTAAGACCACATCATAGCAAGATGAGGTAAGTTAAGAAGAAAGCAGCACAGCTATTAACACTGTTCTTCTGTGGACTGCTAACTGCTGCTACTGTGTGGATGTGTAGTGAGAGACAGGAGAGTGATGTAAAACACGGATAAAATACAGCATGACCATTTAGACTGTGGACGCTTTGAAAAGAAATCCAATACATATCCAAATTAGTACCACATTTTAAAGTTGCACAAATCAGATTTTTTGGTAGGATGAAAAGATCGGAATTGGGCCGTTCACACTGCCTAGAAAAATACGGATATGGGTCACATATAAGCAAAAAGATCAGATTTGAGTCATATTTCCCTGCAGTGTGAATGTAGCCCTAGACACTACATGTACAGGCAGAGAGAAGTGCCTTATTCTATTATTAGTTTAGGCTAATCTGCAGATGTAGCCAGAAAATATGTTTTTCAAAGCACTGTAAGGATAAAATATATGTGGTAAATATATATCCATTCTAGCTTGTATGAATAGTGTGTCTATATAGGTAACATTTAAGGAATAAACCAAGTATGTTTGCAGATGTTATTACTTTTCCGAACATTCATAGCAGGTGTTAGTGGAATCTCAGTGACGCTTGCCAAAACCAGTCAGTGTTTTCCATCTCTTTACATTGATTTAATATATCACTCCCTCAGTAAACTGTGAAATCTTCACAGAGGAGGCTCCTCTGGCATGATAGCTGTGACAGGCAGCTATTCGCTCTCTGTAGCTGCTAAATGGAAATCTCAGAGGATGTTATTTTCTTCCATGTTTGTTTGTTTTTTTTAGCTCCTTCGCAGCAGTATTCGGCGATAACAGCCAGCGGTTCCGTTTTTTTTTTTTTTGTCAGCGCTTCAGTTGACAATTAGTTATGCAACAGTGATTTGTGTGGGTCTAGGACTTGATTAGTTCCCTGATTTGCGTGTGGTGGGGGCAAAATGTGCTCGGATAAGACAAGACACATACCCAGACTACCAAATGAAAAACGCTGTTACTGTTCCAGAGATGTGGACGGTTGGAAAAGCTGCACAGAGCTCCGCAGCGTTCAGAACCGACGCTGAGCTGCTTTTAGTATGGCCGGTTCATTGCATGGATTTGAAGAGCAATGATGTCATTACTGATGACTGAACGAAGGAAACAAACAAAGCAGAGGGGAGGCAGAGGCAGCCTCCATACTGCAGTGACTGATGCTTTCTTTTCAAAGCAGCTCTTGAAGGAACTGAGTCATTCATCTTAAGTTATTCTGCGTGGCAGAACTTCAGCGTCGACCTAAAGAAATGTTACGTGAATGTCACGTGAATGCTATGAGCTGTAGCAGGAGTGTAGCAAAAACATTTTGAGCCCTGTGTGTAAATCGTCATAGTGTTTACTTGATCAAAACCTGTGACACGTATTTTTACCTGGGTATAAAAAAACAAATAAATAAATGCATCTTATTTTGACTTGTATGTTGAGGAAATGATGATTTGCCAACATAACAAAAAATCTAATGACCATATTTGGCTTATCTTTATTTTAATTTGCAGAAAGATCATTAGCTATATGTTTAACAAAAAATGGGTGGTAAAAAAAATATATTCTCTAGTAAATGCTTACCCATATTCATTTTTAAAAAAAACAATAATAAGGTTTTCTCTTCTTTTTCTTCTTTTTTTTTGTTATTCACTTTCAATGGAGAGAAGCACAAAGCTGCATTTTATCCATATTGTTCATAATGTCAAAGTAATCTTAAAAGTTGGTACTAGATCATTAAATATACTTAGTACAAAAAATACAGAAAGGTGTGTTTTGATTAGATGAAGTTTGAAAACACATTATTTCCAAACATGACAGAACCATACACAACCACAACAGCCTTTGAGCCAGGCACATGCTCCTCATGCTGGTCACTAGCATGGTCACTCACTGCTGTGGGATGGCATGCCATTCTTTAACTGGCATTTAACCCATTACACCCTCTCCACTCATAATATCTCGAATAAATCTCAGGTCAAGCATTTACATCTTAAAGGATAAAACTGAAAATAAGGGATCACCACTGGTTGAAGAATCTCACCTTAATATGTGTCTGCATTTAGATTGCCTCCCATGATGACCAGCCTTGCTTTTCCAGTCTTCAAGTCTTTCATAGGCACATCACACATGCTTAAATCTGCTGCTCAGCTCACAAAAGTGTTTCCCTTCCAAACGTAGAACCATAAAGGGAATACGCAAGCTTTTCAGTGTATGCAATTTATTACCAAGAGGTATTGTCAGAACAAATGGAAACAATAAACTTAAGACATACGTCCTCACTTCTTGAATGTAGAAGTTTTCTATGGCGTAAACCTTCTGCCAGGCTATTCCAGCAACGAGTCTTGTTTTGTGATGTACCTCCTGTGTTACAATGACTTTATTATAATTTGTAGGCTGGGACACCTTTCTGATAAATGGCACTTACTACTACTACTATTATTATTATTATATTTTTATTATGCACTGCATATTATCAGGTATTGAGTGATAATTTAAAAAACAATCCCTTTTCAAAATTACGTAGTTTGAATAAAGCTTTAATTGTTATTCAAAAGCTTAAATAATCTGACTCTGGTTTATTCATCATTCATCTTAGCTTTACAGATGAAACATGTGTCTCCTCTGTTTATTTTAATTTCATTTGATGTTATTTGGCATCTTCACGGCCCTGAGAATGCACGGAAACCATTCCTTCTAAATATGTCACAATCAATCAGTGGGAAAGTGTTAGAATATTGTTCCACATCTGAAATGTTTTACTGTGAGGTATGTGACATCTCAGGGTCAAAATATTGGCAGCAGTACCCTGGTGCAGACAAAAACATGATTAATCGGTGTTGTCAGAATAAGGCCTTAACATGCTTCTTTTTTTCCAAGACAGTTGCTGTGGATGTTTGCTCAAACTGTTAGTGTTGTGCCGCTCATCTCTCTTCTCTAGGACGTAAACTTTCTTCTTCCTTTCTTTCTTTTCTTATTTGATAGCCTGATTTTCCTTTCTTGGGAAAAGCAGTGGCTTTTCCATACCACTTGGTTTTCTGGCTGTAGTTGGATCGCCCTATATGAAACTCAAATGAATCAAAGGGGCACAGCTGTGAACTACTCCATTTTGCAACTTTTCTAATTGGCTGATGGGTGCCGAATAGGACGTCTATCATTGTTATTAATGCAAAGTCCGGTCTCTTAATTTGGCCAGGCTGCATTTTGATATGTAATGCATTCATCAGATATACAGCTAAAAGACCAATTTTCTTTCCAAACCTTTAGAGGTACTTCCCTAGAGTGGTACAGACCAAATTTCCATAGTCTTGATCTTTAAATTGATGATTTGTTGTGAAACTGTCTTAGCAGGAAGAACATGTTTGCTTACAATGTGGAATGTAGGAGTTCAGCTAAACAATAGTAGTGTTAATAACCTTAAGTGTGTGTGTGTGTGTGTGTGTGTGTGTGTGTGTAAAAGTAAAGGCGTTCGTTAAAATTATAATCAGTTAGTAACAGTTATTGTCAGTTAGTAACAGTTCTAATTAGCTGCATTTATAATTAGCAACAGTTATAATCAGTTAGTGACAGTTATAATACATTAGTAACGCCGATGATCAGTTGGTAACAGCCCTTTATTATGAGTCCTGTAAATTATGCTTCTGGCTGAATGAAAAATTGCCATATTCAGTTTAATGGAAAAAATATTTATGTAAATGTCAAATTTTTTAAAAGAACAAAACAGAAAAAACACGCAAAGTCACAAATCTGCAGAAGAGTTACATTTGTTGTAGAATCTCAATGATTGAAAAAGCACAGAGTTTGTGGAAGAAATTAGTGTCAAAATGTATGAATGCACAGAAAGAAGAACAGAGATGAATAACCTTCAAATAGGATATAAAGAGATTTGACCTGTTGAACTAGTGAGCTGGTTCGGTAATAGTCTGAAATCAATGCTGAGATGCCTGTTTGGCCCAGGAGTGGCTGTGTTGATGTTTAAGATTTGTTTTATTCATTCACTGTGATGATTACGAGGATAGCATTAGTCCTAAAAACAGAGGGTACCTTGGCAACACTTACTGATAATAAAATGACCTTGATGCAAAATAAAGTCAGATTGACTTAAAACAATATCAAAGGCATGATTTTGTTAAGTTTAACTCTAACCTATGAATCACTGGGACATAAAAGATCCATCCATCCATCCATTTTCCGTCACACTTGTCCCTCATGGGGTCACGAGGGGTGCAGGTGCCTAACTCCAGCTGTCAATGGGTCAGAGGCAGGGTACACCCTGGACAGGTCACCAGTCTATCGCAGGACAACACAAAGACAAACAGGACAAACAACCATTCACGCACACACTCACACCTAAGGAGAATTTAGAGAGGCCAATTAACTTAACCTGTGGGAGGAAGCCGGAGTACCAGGAAGGAACCCACGCATGCACAGGGAGAACATGCAAACTCCATGCAGAAAGACTCAAACCCAGGACCTTCTAGCTGCAAGGCAACAGTGCTACCCACTGCAGCACCGTGCAGCTCGACATAAAAGATAACCTCCCAAATTTAATAGAGAAATCTGTGATCACAACTTAGGTATTTAAAAATACCAAAGGTTACAGTTTGACAAACACAATACTTTAGCACCAAAATACAGTTACCGGTAGCTGAAAACACAACATACCGAAAATAATCACATGAAGGTTGATGCATCTATTGGGTACTTTTAAAGCTGACTTTAAAAACAGAACTTTGAGATAGTGTTTATCTACTGGAGATGCTAAGTAATTTTGGAAACCTTCAGAAATCATGGAAAGCCACTGATTAGGACTGATTTCAAAGATCACTGAAATGTATTGCTATTTAGAACAAAAGTGTCAAGAAATCCTGAGAACATTTTTGTAGTATTGTATTTCACACAGCCTTTTTGGCTCTATTATTTATCTGTTTTTTTCTGTTGCACCAACTTGAATGTGTAGGTTTACACATTTTTTATAGTTTTTTTTCCGGAAAGCTTTCGGTATCATGGCTTTACTATTTTTCCCTCCGTTTTACCTTTGCAACAGAAACAGCTCAACTCTGCTGCTGGAACAGAGGAGAGCTCAAAGGATAACTCTTCCAGTCTCTTTGACTTACATCCACAGCCCTGCAGAACTACGTGCTGTCACAGTGACCTGGCCTGTTGTGTTGGCCTAACCTTTATTCTACATGTGAATCTTGATATCACAAAACAAGTAACTTTTTTCTTTTCTTCCACAAATATAATACAGACATAAAATGTGTTATGTGTTTTTGTCTTTGCTTTAGAATGATCCAGGGCAACTTTTACAAATTGAGTGTATTTCACATTTTGAGCTGATGGAAGGTAAGACAGGTGTCTTAAAAGCTGATATTATCACTTTAGTCAAACTATGGTCCAGAAACCAATTTCCCCCAGCCCAGTTTAAACCCTAGTAATAGTATATATCGTCTGTTAAAGAGTGGTAGAGATTTAGAAGCTAAATGTAATATTGAGAGGCAAGTAAGGAGGTCCATCAGAGTCCATCAGTGCATTGGTGTGGTGTCACGTGGCTTGAATTACCAGATAATCTGTGCATTGTTTGCATATATCTGTGCAGAATATTGTGCCACATGTAAAAATCCTGTTTTCTTTTCACTTTGCCTAATAGTCTGTGTGGGTTCTAGCATTTAATGACAACAATGTAATGTAAGCTTTACTTTAGTAATAAAACACTGTAATTTTATATTTTTCATATTGTTTATGGACTCCTTAATTTAGAGGGAAAAAAAAAAGAAATGGTTATTGTGAAAACAAAAAGACTTTCTGTAAGAACCATCCTGGTTATGTATAAACCAGTTCCAAATCCAAAGTCACGACGCCCCAACACATCCGACGAACTGAGCCAGAACCGACACCTTGACTCTCACTGACCAAGCTGACTGAACTGTGTGAAAACTGGGCCCCCGGAGCGATCCCTTCGGTTCTGTGAGTTAGCCAACACTCTCTCCCTTTTCTGTGGTGGTTCTGGTGTTTATAAATCATGGATTTTGCTGAACATCAATAAACAACAAATGGACAAATGTAATCATAACAGGCGGCAGAATGGCCCTGACATGATGCATGAAGATGCAGAGCAATGATAAGCCTTACAGCAGGAGAAACAACAACCTCATAATGTATTTGGATGGTTTGTGTGTGTCTCTCTCTGGGCTTGACCTTATTACGGATCTTTAATCTAAATAATGTGTATCATCCTTGTAATCTAAACAGATTGCGTCTTATTTCTCCGATCGATCTTTGGAGACGTATCCTTACAACAACACGAGAGACTGAGGCTAATTGTCCAGGAGCACAAACACAAAATGACACAAAATCAAATCTTGGTCACTTAGCTGTTTTATTTATTTTTATTTAGCCTTATTGTCATTTCAACAAATTTTTATCCTGCAGTCTCGTCTCACTAACTCTGCGACGGTCCCTGTTATTCTGTGGTGTTGCTGCACCACCTCCTTTCAGGGTCACTGCAGACCTGCACTAATTTAAAGTGAAGGTGGTAGCTGGATGTCAGGCAGGTGTGAAATGAGATGGAAGAGAGTATGTAGCCGAGCAGCCCTGCCCACTGGCTTACACACACACACACACACACACACACACACACACACACACACACACACACACACACACACACACACACACACACACATTTGCATGCGTATAAACAGAGGCAGACAAAGGCTTGCAAAAAAAAAAAGAAAAAAAAAAAGTTAAAACCCTATCATTACCTCAGCCGACAGTTAAGGGACACTACACGCACGAGGAAACGGAGTGTGAACGGGTTTACGTAACACCTAAAGAGGCAAAGATCAGCTGCATTTATTTACGTGACAGTGTGTGGCAGAATCTCATCAGGTTTCTCTGTGAAAGTCACAGGAGGACAACAAGAGTGAGAATGGCGTTGCCTTATGCATTTTTTTTACACTTTCACACTTTTACATCCATAATATTACTCCTATCAAGATTGTCCATTTCCTGGAACATTTTCAGAAAGCAACCAGTTAATGTCATTACATGACTGCTGCTTATTGTCTAAGGTCTCATTTTCACCTTTTCGGGGGTTCTGTATACTAGAGTAATATATATATATATATATATATATATATATATATATATATATATATATATATATATATATATATATATATATATAAAACTATAAAAACATGCAAGGATTTAACCAGTGCTTGCAAAAATATTCATACCCCTTTGGCTTGTTTACATTTTGTTATGTTGCATTCACCTCAATGTATCTGATCAGAAATTAATGTGACAGATTAACACAAGCTAGTGTAAAACTGGGAAGTAGAGAGAAATGAAAAATTATATACGACATTTCAAATGTTATACGAAAAGTAAAGCTCAAATATGTGGGGAACACACGTATTAAGTGCAACCTCTTTATTCTTGTAGCCCTAGATAAAATAAATCCAGTTACACATTTAATTCATCCACCTGGTTCTGTTTTTTTTTTTGTTTTTTTTGGAATTCACGAAAACTCCATTTTTTTTATGACATCTTGTTTTGAAAACAAACTCAAAACATTTCACTACCCTCAGTCTTTAGGCTTACCCATTTAAAGCATTTTTAAACTATATTATTACTTTACTTGATGATTTTCTTTATTTGAGTGCTCTGTGTTTTTAATCTGTAATTGTTGTTTTCCATTTCTTAAATACACTGGACCACATAAAAGCTCCTCTGTAAACAAACCTGCCCATAATGGTCCAGAACCACTTAAGCGCAGCTTGCTGCTGCAGCAACGACGATACATGTGAATAAAGGTAAACAACTACAACCACTCCACATCCTGTTCAAGTGCTTCTGAAGTCAGAGGAGTAAGCGGTTGAGATGAACCAGAGAAAGAGAAGAAAAAAATGGACAGAAACAGGAAGATGGACAGACTGAGTGCATGATGACAGGGAATGGAAGTGATGAAAAATGGAGGTGCTTGACAGTAGACGTTCAAAGACAGTAAACAGATTTAAATGGGCTGGTGTAGAGAACGTGAACTGTTGTAGGAGTTAGAGGATCTCAATGTTCACTTCGAGACTAAAAAAAAAAAAAAAAAACCCAGAGAAAAACAATCAAAGTTGGGAAAAAATTGGTTGTCATGGAAACCTGGGATGATCTCCATCTGAAACGTCCCTGAAAAAGGAATGGCACTTCTGTAATGCCTTTCACTTTCCTCTGAGAGGTCTGCTGCCCCTCGCTGAGACATCTGGAAAATGATGTCTGAAATCTGTCTCCGCAACAGCTTAAAATGCACTAAAACCATTTCTGGGTATTGTTTGTGAGATTTCTCGTAATCCCCAGTATGGTTTAAGTAAAATATCCCACATTTCCCTGATGAATCAGTGGGATTTGCTGCAAATATATATTTAAGTAAAGTCAGCCTGCAGCTCTACCGCGCACTGTGTTCCCTCTCTGTAAAAAAAAAAAAAAAAGAGGAGAGAATAACTGAAATCTGGTCATCATCCCTGAATGAGCCAAAGAAAGAGCGGCGTGCCTGGCTATGCAGGGTCACATAAAAATACAGCATGAAGAAAAGGAAGACAAATTCAACCATGCACGATGAATGAAATCCCCATTCATGTGAAACTGCCAATATTTAGCCTGCGTCAGGCGGCTGTAGTTTTCCGTGCAGCTTTTGTCGGCCACTGACATTTACAGCTCACTGCAGACCGTCATGCCATCCAGTTTGTGCAAAGTTTCACCGATGATGACAAGAAGGTTTAATCACTCTATTCAGTGACATTTTTACCATTTTCTTTCCTTTTCAGGGGCTCAGGCCTTTAAATAATTGGCCCAATTAAAATATTCTGACAAAAGGTTTTAAAGAGGGTGCAGGAATGGATTCACCATGGAGCCCTGAAGAGGAAAACTCTGTGGAAGAAGGAAGTGTTGATATGCTCAAGTTACCGTTATATGGCTACAGCCTTACTTTTACTCTTTTGGACTTTTACTTTATCCATAAAGTTACCTGAAGTTATCTGAAAATAAGTTGCATGTTCTGTCGACATACAAGCGAGCTGACTGCGACGGCAAAATCCATCAGAAATCTGTTTTCTGATTTGATTTACTGTTCTAAGTAGGAGTTTTATGACTTAGCCTGAGGGTAATTTTGATTTCCAGCAGCACTAAACTTAAAAGAGATGAGGAATGTTTGAAAAGCAGAATAAATGGAAAAGCTAAAAACCACCAAACAAGGTCATTTCTGCATCAGTTCAGGGAGGAAGGAAAACACCTTGGATCCTGGAAAACTCATTTGGGGAGAGCCTTACCCAAAGGCAAACCATATACCTTAATGTACAACAGAAAACAGATAACTACTGTAACCACAGGTTGATCAGGCTGATCCAAGCAGATCCGGTGGGGTCCAGCTTGTTGTTTCAGTTTTTCTTACAGCAGAGCTTAGACTTCCACCCTCAACATGCAAAGCTCCTTGAGCTTTAAACATGAGAAGGGCATTGGGGGAAACAAGCAGATGACACGTCACCCCAAACCATCACCGACTGTGGAAACGTTCCACTGGACCTCAAGCAACGAGGATTCTGTGCCTCACCTCTCTTCCTCCAGACTCTGGGACCTTGATTTCCAGAGGAAATGCAGAATTTACTTTCATCAGAGAACTTAACGTTGGACCACTCAGCAGCAGTCCAGTCCTTTTTGTCTTTAGCCCAGACGACACGCTTCTGACGCTGTCTCTTGTTGAAGGCAGCTGATGGTCGTCTTTTGGACAACTGTCAAGTCAGCAGTCTTCCCCATGATTTTGTCGCCCACAGAACTAGCCTCAGAGACCATTTAAAGGCCTTTGCAGGTGTTTTGAGTTAATTAGCTAATCAGAGTGTTTCACCAGGTGTCCTCAGTACTGGGCCTTTTCACAATATTCAAATTTTCTGATACAGAATTTGGGGTTTTCATTTGTTGTCAGTTATAATCATCAAAATTAGAAGAAATATACACTTGAAATATATCAGTCTATGTGTAATGAATGAATTTTATATACAAGTTTACATAAACAATTCTAATTATATGACCTGCACCTGTCTAGTGTTGTTGAAATAATAAGGGCCCAGTTCAGTTTAAATTAAATGTCACTGAAATCATAGCAAAAAGGTTGTACTTCCATCTGGAAGTTACCTTTAACTTGTAATGTATCTCTTTATGCTCTAATAGTTGACATAAATTATAAGTTGACAAACAGATCATATTTACTGATGATGAACCTGAAGTATGAAAGGTAATTCAACAACAAATGCCTCAGATAACAAAATCTTACATATGATTGTGGGAAAAGACGGAAGCCATTTCCAATTGTAGAAAAATATATATTCTTAATTATAAGTTTCAAAGTAATAAAGAGATAGAGACTTTAAAATAATGTGTTGTGCCAAGCTTTGGTGGCTAATACTTTCCTTTGCCATTGCAGCAAACCGAAGCCTAATTAGGTCCTCACTGAGAGACACTGCGCTTGACAGAGTCAGAAACACTACAGTGGTATTAGTCAGCCGGGAAAGGAGAAATGAGGATGAATAATACTGTCGACTCTATTCATCCTGGCAAGAAGGCAGCAAAGCGAGGAAGTGTTTTCCGAGAATAAAGCCAGGCTTTAATGGACCTTTAAACAATCCACAAGTTTTCTTGGCTCAGCATGGCTGGAACCATCTCGATTCACTATGCTGCTGTCCTCATCTGAATCATAACTCATTGTGTTGCCTTCAAATCTGTAGAACATTGCAAATGGAACCACTTGCAGCTTAGGTGTCAAAAATAGGCTGTTAAATGATTTTATAATAATTGGAAACCGTGGTGTTTTATTGAGCTCTTTTATTTTTTTTCTCTATTCAACATTCTCTCAGTTTCCTATTCCCCTCCAGGTTTATTAAATCATCTGTAGAAGATGAGCAGAAGGAACATTAATCTCCATGAAAATAGCTTTGGCCTCATTATACTTGATAATGGTCCTGACGAAGCCTGTCTGAAATGGAAATGGTACTTAGGCCTGTTAATCAGAGATATTTGCATGATAATTCATGCTTATATGTCGGTCTGGTTAAAATGTTTAGATTAGGAACCAATACAAAACAGCATCCTAAAGGTTGTTTTTACCACACTTTATTGGACGATTATTAAATTTACTCCATTCCGTCCAAAATAGGAATGCACACTGTTATGTAATGTCCTTGTTTGTTTGTTTGTTGTTTTTATCTATTTGACCAATGGAAAATGCCAGTACTAAGGGAATACAGAGATTGTCTTCCTACTGGCCTTATGATCGTCCAACATCAGAGTCAGTTATGGAAAAGAAATGCTTTGCTGATGCTGATCTGCTGCCAATATTCAAGCCAAATTACACTTTAACACACTTGACTGATCTTCACCCAAATGCAATCCTTCTTCTAGCTCCAACAAAGGCACAGCTAGGTTTTTTTCTTACGTCTTTAGGATGGTGAAGACATTTTAACGCAAAGCATTTAGTGGTTGAAACATGTGGAAAATATTGGATATCTTTCACTCATTTAAACTTTATCTTGCAAGTTTCGGGCGAAATCATGAAGCCTGCCATCACATATATTTTCTCCTTCCTCCTACAGGTCATTTCACTCAGCATCAAGCATCCATGCATATGATTGCAGGAACTGTTTTTTTTTATTTTACAACACTGCCATTCCTCCTCTTCTGCGCGAACACGAGTCAGTCTAAACATCCAACAAACTGCAGATCCTTAAAAGAGACCATTCCTCGTTTGCACACATCGTAAGTAATTGAACAATAAAACAAAACGTAACGACAGCGGGAGTTAGAATCGTGATGGGAGACTGGTTTATGCTGTAAAAGATCCTCCCACTGCACTCACGCTCTGAAGACTGCAGGTGACCTACTGCATTTAAAAGCTTAACGACCCAAACACCCTGAGGCGAAGGGAGGTAAAGATTCTCCGAGCTCTTGTCAGCTCTAACATGATGGAGAGTCACTGCTCACAGTTTCAAATGTATGGCAATAACCATAAAGCGCACACGAGCAATATCCATTCAAAACCAAGAAAATGAATTAAAGGTACTTTACTGTAATTTGTCAGAGGAAGGGTGAATCAACAAAGCCTGGCAGACTGTGTGCATGGGACGACAATCGGAAAAGCGGAGCCCGGTGAGTATTGTGGCGTACAAATCAATATTGTGAAGGGCTTCTTACTTGAAAGGTGATTAATGGACACTTCAGGAAAGTATCGTGGTTTCTTGGGAGGCTCAGTTGAGTGGAGGGTAGGTGAGAAGTAAGTAGGTGGTTTCAGCCTAATTGTAAAAAATTCTGAATTGTAATAGAATTTTCATTATGTGTTACTAGGTTCGGAAAATAATTCAATAACTATATATATCGATTGATAGACATGTAGTGTGAGAGAGAGAAAAAAAGGGTTAATAAAAACCTCAATGGAACAGTTTTCTTTCCTTTTACATTCTAGCCTATCATGTAGGTTAATACTACAGTCATTTCATCCTGCCAACCAATCACAAACACAGACCCAGGAACGCCCGTCACCAAGCTCCGCCCCCTTCAATAAGTGCAGAGAGCACTTGTTCTTTTTTTCTATTTTAAATAGTTTTGGTAAAATTTGGTTGAATAAAGTGTTGAGTTTGAATTCAGTG
This sequence comes from Fundulus heteroclitus, assembly GCF_011125445.2. NCBI lineage: Eukaryota > Metazoa > Chordata > Actinopteri > Cyprinodontiformes > Fundulidae > Fundulus > Fundulus heteroclitus. The sequence continues at coordinate 18,230,457 of NC_046363.1, read as the reverse complement.
TCCTTGATCTTAAAATAGGTAATTAAGTAACAGCATAAAATGGCCAGAGTTGCATCCAAAATGTATGTTTTGAATTTCTTGGTAATATCGATCAATATCATCTCGGTTTTATCGATACGCTTTTTTATATATTGTCCGGCCCTATGTATTATCATAATTTTTTTAATATGGCAGACACTCAATTCACACAAACTACACACAGACCAAACTGTTTTTTTCTAAATCAGTTGATTGCACTGACTAACAACACTCCCTGACAGGCTTGAAGCGTGCAAACAGACTTTAATATCTAATAGACTAATGGCCAAACTGTGATGGCTGGATAACTTTATCTTTGCATTTATAAAACTGATGCTGTTGTAGGACACTCCTGCTCTGCAGTGGTCAGTGTAGTAAGCAGAAAAAGCTCATATCTGAGCTTTACTCTCTGATAACTAGTGTCCCCTTCAAGTTCCTAAAGAACATCCTCAGCTGACCTAAATCAACCAAACAATTGCTCAGTCACTGTATCATAAAAATCCATAAATGCTATTATGATGCTATAAAAAAATTGTTGTCTAAAGCAAAAGCAATTGTTTTAATATTTAATTATTGAACACATTTACATTTTTCTCTCATTTTAAGCAATGCTGTAGCATAAAAAAAGAAAGAAAGACTAGAACCCAATATTCGTATTGGCTGTTATGCATTAAGGCCACAAATTTCCCAAAGTCCTCTTCTTATTATCTGGTTCGGTTCTGACTTCTTCTCCCCCTTTAGTTACCTTTGTCTAATTTCTGTGTGAAGTTTCTTCTCATACCCTTGTCATTCTCAGCCTTTTTCTTTTGTTCTTGCATAGTCCAAAGTGAGGGACCACCTAGGATATGAGTGTCAAAGTCCAGTCCTCAAGGGCCAGTGTCCTGCAACCTATAGATATGTCCCTGGTCCGACACACCTGAGTCAAATAATCAGGTAATTAGCAGGACTCTGAAGAACCTGACTGCATACTGAGGAGCTAATTGTGCTATTTGATTCAGGTGTGTGGGACCAGGGAAACCTCAAAAATTTTCAGGGACACTGGCCCTTGAGGACTGGAGCTTGACACCCCTGACCTAGGATATAGATCCACCCGGACCAGAACCCAGTGCTTTTCACTTTGAGCAACTTTTCCAGCCAGAACTGGCACTGATTTTCTGCAAATCCCCATCAGCTGGGCTGAGAGAAGGTGCCACACACCTGGAACGATCCAGTCGGACCAACAAGTCAGAATCTTTCAGTTGATTTTTCCTTTTTTTCGTATACCCCAAAAAGTTTCCCCTTAAAATCATTGTTGGCTATAACTCAGAATTAAAAGAGAGATTAAATAAAACTGATAAAAGTTAATCTTTTAATCCGCTAAAATAATATTTTGAATGTCAACTTTTTAGTTAAAAAACTGCACCAGGATGCGCTCAGGAAAGAGGGCACAGCCGAGATAGGCAGTGGGATTCTTTGCAACGTTCTGCTGGTAAATCTTCGGCTGTGCCATCCATGACGATGTTACTTTTACCTATACAAACTAAACAACCATTATTGCAGAACATGTTGAAACAAGGGCTGGGCCTTTTTCATATCATGAAAAATTTCATGGTACGAATATGGATTTATCTTGACAATGATAAATTACAACTAGTGGTGTCTGAAAACCCCCAAAACTGCCAATATTGTCAGGATTATTATTTTTGCTATTTTCTCCACTATTGTTTTTTTTTTGGGGGGGGAGCATCAATAAATTAAAAAAGATTTAATAAACACAATTACTGTGTAAAGTTTGGTAATAAAAATCAAATTTCTTTAAGTAACCAGAGCATTGGCCTGCAACATTTACAGTCTAAAGAGCCCTTTTGCCTACAGTCCACTTGAATTAAACTCGTTCAGAGCCGCAAATGTTGCCTGGCCTTTTGAAAAAAGACAGTTTATAATTTGTGATAAAGATCTACTGTAGGAAATATGTTGTCATCTTTAAAGAAATGCCCCTTTATGTCTATTTTGAGGTTTGAAAAAATAGGATGGACAGGGTGTTGATATTTGTGGATAATGATGTAAAATAAATTATAGGTTCCAACATAATGAAAAAATATTGATTTAAAATGAAATATTACTGGCACTTTTAGCATCATTCTGTTGTGAAAACTAAAAGCAATTAGTCCAAGAATAAATTACTAAAACCTGCATTTATTATCATTTTTACATTTAAATACCATAATAAAAATATAATGTAGGCAAAGTTATTAAGAGCCACTGTGGAAGGTCCAAAGAGCCACTTATGGGTCCAGAGCCACAGGTTGCAGACCCCTGAAGCTGTAAATAGTCCTTTATCATCACTTTTTTTCATTACCACAAAATTTAAAGTCCATATCGCTCACCCCTTCATTGAAACGATATTCTCTGATTGCTGTGGCCTCTTTCAGGACAGCAGTCCATCCTTCCTAGAGCAAAAAGCTTTCAGGAATAGTCCGGTACCTCACTGTTGTACCAGAAACCACAGCACACCTTCAGTGTCTAGTGTGGTCCAGGCATCGATGAGTCAGGGCCGTTTTCGGCAGCATAATAGGGATCGACACACTATTAGACAGTGGGTGTTTTTAACATTAATGAAGCCCTCTTTAGAAAGTCTGATTCAAGTTTCTACATCAAAAGTTTCCCCACTAAAGAGGCAGTTCAAGAGGCCAGTGAACTCCATCAGTCTGCTGCAGTGCGGCAGTCCCAACATTTCAAAGAGAGAAAATTGTTTTGATGAGTAAGACATTTCTCAAAGAGATAATGGCATAGGCTGGCATAGCGCTGCTACTTTAAAGATCTGTTGGAGAAGCAGCAGGGCGGGAAAAAAAAAGAGTCTGAGACTTTGTCTCCACAAGCCACAGCAATATTTAGGCAAAAGGAAAAAAAATGGTTTTAATAGAGCCTCCTCTGACTCCATCTTTCAGTTGATGCTATTTGTCGCAGTGTGAAATAGAGTAATGCCTAATTGTACATCCTAATACTTTAAATGGCTTTAAATTTCCATTTAAATTGTAATTGTCTCAGTGTCATTAAACAAGAACATCCCAGACGTTAATTTTGTGTTGTAATCTTACGGTGAAGTGCCCAGGGACATAATTAAGGTACATATGTATTTCCAGAATGAAGAATCTTTATTGTCATTATGTAACTATAGTGAAATTTTGGTGTGGCAGCGGCTCAGACTTCACACAGATTCACACATAACACACAGACACAAAATAAGACATGATGTTCACCAACAACACTTCCTGAGAAGCTAAAAGCACGAAAATGGTTCTTAGCAACTGGTAAGATTTAAATGTTTGAGTCAAAAAAGACAGATCGTGGTCACTTTACAGAAAAATGCGTGAACGTATCAGACAAAACACTATCAGATTGAGAGTTGTTTTGTTTAGGTCTATTAGTTTTTGAATTAATCGCTGAATAGTTTACCAGATGGAAGCATTGCTCGGGTTGGTGGGATATGTGGCTATGCGTCAGGCCCTTTTCTGGACCCCTGCAGCTTAAACTGTGTCTAGATCTTGTAGACGGCGTCCCACAATCCCCTGCGCTGAATCCTTCCTCTCCTCTACCATCAAACCCGCATACCACACTGTCACGCAGAGATACAGGATGTTTTTGATTGTCGCTCCACAAAAGTTTATGAGCAACTTAGCGGAAAGTCCAGTCAGTTTCAGTTTCCTGAGAAAGAAGATCCGTTGTTGGGCCTTCTTCACCAGGTGGGAGGTGTTCACAGTCCAGGAGATGGTCAGAGGAGATGTGAGTGTTCAGGAACTTTATGCTGTCCACACGCTCCATCGCCTCCCCATACTCTATATGCAGAGAGGAGCGTGTTCAGTCTTCCTGGACCTCCTGCAGTTCACTGTGACCTCCTTGGTCTTGTTGGTGTTCAGAATAAAGTTGATTAAGGACCTCCTTCTATGTCATGGAGCTCCTCGCTGTGGGATATGAGGCCCACTGCAGTGGTGTCGTCCACAAACTTCACAACAATGTTTGTGGGGTGGGTAGCAGAGCAGTGGAATATTTTACTTTCGTATTTTCCAACAGCACTTTACTCTTCACTTCATCTGGCTGTAAAAGGTTAGGAAGATAGATTAAAAATTAACACCCTGCATACCAAACATATGAGCAGCTCTGAGTTTATAGTGGATTCATACCAATGGATCCTTTAACAGTAAATAAATTGTTACTAACTCAATGGAAACTGATGATTATATGTTAAAAACATCAAATAAACTATAGTTTGGCAGAACAGCCTACAGGGTTTTTCTTGTTTTGTTGTTCGTTATATATTGTATTTCAGGTAGATTTTAGTGAAAATATCTCAGGTTCAAATATGTTTTGGTTGTTTGATGTGGATCTGCATTATATTATATGATCAAATGAGAGCGATAACCATGGTAACATCGAAATCAATTAATCTAAAACCAAATTATTTGGACTCTAGAACAGAAGACACATTTAACATAAGCCAAATGCAACATTCCAGGAAAAGACCCTGTGATGTACCGAAGATTCAAGGTTCAAGGATCTTTTGCTGCAGCAAGACCAAGCCAATCATCCACGTTCACATTATTAATCGTGAATCACAACGAGTATCAACATGACAATGACACAAAACATTCATCAAGGCTGGCTCAGATTTTTTTTTTTTATGTGAAGTTCTGGGCAGAGTCAAAGCTCCAACTTTGGTCTCATGAAGATCTGCATGAGGAAAAGAGTTGGTCATGCAGGAAACCATTCGGCCTCTCACGGCTGAAAATGAGGTTTGAGAAAACTTTCCTAAAACTGGTGTGAGAGCCTGGAAGCTGCTGGAAAGGGTGTCCAAAGTGTTCCTTCCACACCAGCACACATCCTATAAAAAATAATCTCTATATTAACAGAAAGCTATCTATCTTGAGTTAAACAGGATTTTGTTGGTGCTGTCACAAAGTCAACTCCTTTTCTATGAATTGGAGAAGTGGGCTATGATTCCTCAGGAACGCTGCCAGAAGCTGTCGTCTGGCAACGAAACACATTTGCAGCAGGTGTAAAAAAACAAAAGGAGGCTATACTTAGTTTTCTAAAATAAAAACAGAAGAGGTCTTACTTTTACACTTACCAGGAGCTTTTGGATGGCATGTTGTAGAATGTCAAGCGTTTTGAAATGATTGAACGTTTTCAAACTTATAATTCAATCCTATCAACTCATATTGTATGTTACTTTATTGTCCTTCATTCAAAGAAATAGTTTAGGGCTTTAGACGGTTAATGTTCTGAGATACAAATAAAAACATCCATAATCCCCATCCATCCATCCATCCATCCATCCATCCATCCATCCATTCTTCGTCTTCCACTTATCCAAGATCCTGTAATGGGGACAAAAGGTCTGTCGAAACAGGGAAACATCTAAAAACACGCAGGACCACGATCCTGACTACTGACACCACTGTGCAGTTGGTGTGACAGAATACTCTTCTGTAGTTTTATTGGGAAATTCATGGTTTTTAATTTCCCAACCGAAGCTTCATCGCCACGCTCATTTGCTGAGCGAGACTTCGGTCAACACGGCTGCAGTGGGTGGCATTACCCTTCAACACTGTTTTAGAAACAAACATAAAATAAGGAAAGTTTTAGGAGAAAGCGTTCTAGGTCTCCCCATCTATTCAATAATAATTAGTAATGATAATAATAATAATAATATTCCTTGTGCTGTTTTGTTGTTTAGTCTTTTAGACCCTCACTGCCTCAGCCTCCAGCTCCCTGAACAACTGTTCCACATTCATTACTCAAACGCACCTGTTCTTGTACCAGCGATCACTCCTCTCAGGATTCATGCTCCCGGTTTGCTTTCAGTCTTGGTCAGGTCCAACTGTTTCTCTTCACGCCGCGCTTCTTTCCCGCTCGTTGAGTTTACTCCTGTACTTACAGTTGTTTTGTTAGTCTATTTCTTTTTGGTTTCTTTTATTAAAACACTTATAATGTTGACTGCTTTCTTGCCCGTGGGATAAATTCAACACTTCTGAGAAATGGCATCAATAGCAAACAGGTACAATGAGGAAACAAAAAAAGAGAGGGAAAAAGAAGAAGCACTACTATCAGTAAGACCACAGCTGTTTGTGTCTCATTTGAAACAGTAGATATTGATGACTTTCACAGCAATTCGCTGCGGTCCCATGTTTTCAAAAGCCTGGAATCTTTCTAAGTGCGAGTACACGACACTGTTCACGATTTTCTCTAACTTCGGAAAAATCACGAAGAGCCTGGGAGCAATCAAACATAATAACACCTTTAAAAGCACTTTCCTGGAGCACAAACAGGGCAAAAGCAAATTTGAAAATGGTGACATTTTGAAAAAGGCAAAAGTTTGGTATAATAAAACAACTAGTGTCGCAAAAGAACAGCTATTTTAAACAGATACCTCTTTCGCTGATTTTTTTATTGCAATTATTTCATCAAAAGTTTAGGTAAACCGTTAAAAAACAGACCACATTTTAGGATGGAGCTCAGACATTTCTTGGCGTTTCTTGTTCTTGTGCAGATTCTGCGGAGTTGTTTCTTTTCTGTGCCTGAATGTTAAAGTTTAAGGTATATTTGAATGTCATTACTCATTGCAATGAGCCTTATTTGGAATCATATGGATGTAAAAATGACTCAGTATTATTTCTAAGAAAGTCTTAATCCCAGGAAATGAAAAGATTTACGTTGAGAGGATCATTTCAGGAAACAAAGAGAAAAGCATCATGTTTTCCTGGGAGGATAAATTAGCTTTCTCTAATCAGAAATCACCAACTGTTCGAAAAAAAAAAAGAGGTCAGAGAGCCCAGCAGCTTCCACAAAATACGCAGAATTATGCTGCAGAATCCATTAACAGATTATAATAGAGAACACATTTGGGCTTTGTAAATAATATAATTTGCTTGTGTAAGCACATGGGGAATAATAGGCTATTTAATGGAGTCAACTGTCATTTTTCTTTTTTTTCCCCCCTGTTAAGTCAAGCTGAAATTCATGCAGCATTTTCCAGAAGATTTAAAGCTAAAAGGGTGTTGTGCATAAAAATGAAGCACTGCCACAGAGCTGAGTCAATGTTTATGCTTGTGCATCTTTGCCTGCTGATCACCAGAGTGTTTTAATGGCAGCGGTGAAGCAGAAAAAGCAGATGAATGCGTTTCAGCTCACGTTGAAGCAGATGGTGGATATCAGCCGCAGGGCAGCTGGGAAACGATTCCTTCCATTTTGTTTTCACCAAATACATTCCTGACATTAGCAACAAGTGTTGCATAACAACTGTCCACAGGTTCTCCAGAAAAAACGCAGAGGACAGATTGAGCATGATTAGCAGATTACTGAAGCTGAAAGGAAAGGTGCTTTCTCTGTCCCCTCTCTTTAAATGTGATTGAATTTTACCAACACTCTACTTTGCCTTCATCTACCTGCTCTTAAATGACCTGGGAGTAGAATAATTTGTAGGAGCATATAGCAGCCTGTGCTCTGAGATCTTGGGAACCATCGCCCTCTGCTGTTCTTTTCTGGGAGCAGAGCAGCAGATAACTATATCAGGCAACTTGTACAGCTGAAAGTGTGAGAAGTGACACTAGTATTGGTGCGAGAGGGGACAAAGATTTCAAGCATCACTGCCATGGTGATCCTGAAGAAGATGAGCCGGGTCGGAGGCAACTTTTCAAAGCAGACAGCCCAACAGACATCGCATACTGCCGGTATTCTGTGTTGTGTTCAGGTGAATAAATTGTTTGGCCTCAGTGATATAGCCTTTAATTTGCTTAAATAGCAAATGTATTCACCCCAAAAACATTTTTAAAAAAAACAATCCCATGGTCTAGCATGGTGGTTGTTGAATAAAGTTTTAGGGTTGTGTTAAACCCAATTAGGCAACATGATCAAAGTAAATGACATAAAAATTGGATCAGGTAGTCCTTAGAGTGGCTTGCTCTTGGGCAACATTAGATGTTTCAGCAGGGCAAGACACAAAAATGCAGCTAAAGTAATTAATATATGGTTAACTGATGAAATTAACACTGTGGATTTGTCCTGCAAGAGTTATGCCTTGAATCCAACAGATAATCAGCGGAGGAAGTGAAATTTTGGTATGTTGGCACAGTGGGCTTCCAGCTTCAATGGCATGGTAAGTGGCAGAAAAAAAAAAACAGGTGCAGATCGTGACTGTGGCAAAAACGGAGTGTTTTAATGACAAAATAATGCAAACTTACAGGGAAATCGCGGGAGTAACACGTCATGGAATACAGGTGGAATAATAGGCAGTGCTGGCAAGAATGCGGAGAGCATAATAGAACATCAGGCAGTTTAAATGAACAATTCAGCAAGGAACGAAGGAAACCAGTGAGCTTATAAGCTGAAGCAGGGTCGAAGAATGACACATGAACCAGAGGAGCAAAACAGAGGAAATGTGGAGCAGCTGTTGCAGAAGGAAGGCGGGGTAGCTGAGGGAGGGAGACTAATCAAGACAGAGGAAACTGAACTAAGACACATAGTGATCTAAGAGAAATAACATGAAAATGTACAAAGAACAAAAGAATAAACTAGAACTAAACACAAAGGAGTGAACTGATGGCAAAATTAACAACAAAATATGGCAAGACCTGTTAGAACATAAACAAGAAGGAGCTGCTGAAAACATACACACAAAAGAAAACCAAGCACCTGGAGAACATGACATTCAAAGACTTGGAGCTCCTCAAAAAAGATGAATGGTCAGGGATACAAGTAGAGACATGCAAAAAGCTGGTCAGCAACCACGGGAAGCACTTGGTTCCAGTAGTATCCAATGAAGACTTTCCAACTAATTTATGACAAGGGTGTGAATAATTTTGGATATGTCGTTATTTGTTCAAATGTAAATTAATAGCAGAGATGTTTTGTCCATAAGGATGTCTCTTGCACATTATTTTATATTTTGGGTGATACCAGTGTCATTTTCCACTCAGAAAGCAATAATTAGTGATTTATTGTCATTTTGTTTGTTTGTTGTAAAAAAGTAACGACTATGTTACGACTTTAGCAAAGCATATTATAAATGCAAAGCAGGCATTATGGATAAAATGCTGCACAGAAAGATAAAGTTGATTTGCATTTTGCACACATCCAAGATCGTAACCGTGAATTAAAAATATTTATTATTTTCCCTTTTTTTTGACATTCAAATGATACTTCAGAGAGCAACTGATTTATGTGGCTTTATTGGAAGATATATACAAAATAAACCACTATGATATGACAGGGCACATGAAAGTGATTAGGACAGGTCCAAGATGTTAAATATTAATTTACAACTCTATTGATTTGATGATTAAGTAATCGCCCAATCCACAGTAATCCACCTTTGATTATTTATTTATGAAAAATTTCAAGTAAAAATTGTAAGAACACCGTTTTTGTTCAAATCATCAGCTGCAGTGGTTCACTTTCTTGTTCTCTTCCAGTAATCTGGAAAAACCAATACAGGGTCCTCCAGAAACATAGCTTCACCTAGATGGCATCAGCAGAACTGAAATTGAAACGCAAACAGAGAGATAAACATTTTTAAACATGTTTTTTTTTGTTTTTGTTTTTTAGTGCCAAAGTGTGTCCAGAGTGAAGACTCACCTTCCAGCGGTTGCCACACTCGTTGCAGAGGACAAATGTGGTCATGGGCTCATCAGCGCTGCGGGTCTGCACCTGAAACACACAGAGGGAATATGCTGTGAGAGAAGAAAGAAAGTAATGTATGCAGAAAGTAATCATTTATCACTTAAAATAAAGTGAAACACATAGTTAGAAAAAGATCTAGTGAGGCATGAACTGAACAAAGGCTGATGAGGGAGTGGAAATCAGGTGAGTATAATCAACAGAATCCAATAGTGCAGTGCATGGAGCAGGATGATGGAGCTGGGGAAAATAGATTTTTTTAATTAACTAAAGAAATTCAAGGAGACACAGAGGAAACTGATGCAAGATGAATAACTCAACACAAAAAAACTGAATATTTTCAAATCCAAAAACTAGTTCAAGATCATGACAGGGGCCACACATTCAGTAAGAGCAACCTTCAAGCTTCCTCCAGGAAAGAGACTAAAAAACAAACAAAAAACAAAACCCAGACAGGTGGAGGGGACTGTAGTATTGAAAGAAGAGAAAAAAACCTCAGTGCATAACTAACACAACATTAAGAAAAAAAGGCATCATACAGATTTGCTGCTTATTGACCTGAACAACCTGTTGTAATTGGAGTCATAAACTCCAATCTCTACCAGATAACACTAAGGGAACAATATCTGACCATCAGATTATGACATTAAGCTAAAGAGAGTCCACCTTTGAATGGCTGAACAAAAATGTAAATTTAAATGAAGGTTTTGAATTAGCCTAGTCAAAGACTAGGCTGTGGTTTGACATACAATCTTTAAAGCCCTCCACTGTGGCTGGATTAAAATGATTGTGCTAACAAGAGTGGGCTAAAAATTCCTCCACAACGAGATAAAAGATTTCTCCTCAGGTATCACATACGCTTGATGGCAGTTCCTGCTGCCAAGGGTGACACAGGCAGGTATTAATTTTAGGGGGCAATTACATTTTGAGATAGGGCCAGGTTGGTTTGGAAAGTTTTGTTTGTTCGTTTGTTTTCGTTCAATAGAGGAAATTGTCATTCAAAAATGACAATTTTCATTAAATCAGAGTCTGATACTAGCATTTGTTTGATAATCTGAAACATTTAAGTATACAAAAAAAAAGAAAGAAACTCTAACCTGAAAATACTTTTTGTTCTTTTTTAAGTGGAGGTACAGAGGAGTAGGCAGCACCCACTTGTGTTTGTACTTAAAACTCACATTTAGACATAGTCAGTTATCTTGCTATGGTTTCCTTTTGTTTAAGCGGTTAGAGCAACCCCGTCTACCTGGTTGTAGGTGCAGTTCTTCTTCCTGCACTTGCCGCACTGCAGCAGGTCTGTGGTGGTCCCGCCGGTTTTGGCCATCTGGTGCTCCCTGATGGCCTCCTGGGTAAGGACGTTCCGCAGCTGTTTCAGCTCGTCACTGGCCATTTCCTTAACGCGATGCAGGAGAACGTGTGAGGTACAGCACAGTGGGCGGGAGACTTAAACTGTGGAAAACCTGCGTTGATCGCCGTGTAAAGGGGGAATTACCTCGGCGGACATGTTGGCGATGCGGCTCAGCTCGATGCTGCCTGCAAGGACGTTTCTGCGGAGCCCCGGGTTCTTGGGGTCCTTCAGGTTGCTGATGCGGCTCCGGACTCTGTTCTTGTATTTCATATCCGTGGCCCTGCTCCCCTGGTAGATATGTGCACTCACGCGGTCAAGGTCAGAAAGTAGTGTCTTCGTTTTTTATCTACTACAGGTGAGTAAAATAAGACCCAGCTGTGAACTGATGTCAGAAGTAAAAGGATATAATCTTCAATCTCTGCTGCCATGCTGTCACAGTTTGCTCCAAAGTCTTTGTAGTCATCTGTGAAAACCAGAGCATGTTAATCAACGCCAGACACCGAGTCACCGCTGCAGTCCAGTCTACTATGTAGAAACATTTTGTCTATATCTAGAGTAGTTTTTAGCCTCACTGTCTGTGCGCAGGGCGGCTGCCAGCATCTCAATGCACTTGTCTCTGACGGAGTCTCCGGTAGCCAGGTGGGGGGGTAGAGGACCCCCAGGAGAGCTGAAGCTGGGTGACATCGGGCTGGTCGGGGTGGTGGGAGTTCTGGGAGCTTCGATTTTACCCTTCCTGTAGAAAAAAAAGGTCTGTTATAGGACCAAAAAGCTCTGGGAACACGCTTAAAAAGGACTACAGTAAATTACCTTTTTTTTAATTTAATTTTATCTACACATATAGCAAAACAAATGACCTTTCATTAAAGTAAATGACTCATTCTTTTCTTTAAACATATGAACAACTTTATAATTCTGACAGTTTTTAAAACAAAACAAAAAACTCAGATTTGTATGTAATGTACCTCTCTATGCTGTCAGTAGAGGGTTTCCTCTCTGGTTGTCCAGGAGGCTTTGAACCCAAAGACTCTCTCCTAAGAAACACAGTCAAGATAAAGTCAAGACGACTTTGCATCACGTGTACTGTAGCATTGTGCAGACATCTAAATTCCCCCAAATAAAACATTATTGTATTCTATATTAAAGTCGGTCTTTGATGGTTTTTTATTTAATTTGTTTACACGTTTTCACTAGTCTCCAGTGCAATCTTTCTGATGATTACAGGATATTGTGCCGTGCGTAATAATAACGTATGAGAAACATGCTGGACTTGTGGATGGCAAGAGAAGTGTCAGCAGATTACCTCTTTGTGAGACTCTCATGTTTACAAAATGGATGGAAAGAAAACCCCTAACACAGAAATGGCATCCATCCTCCTTCAGCTGAGCAGCTAATCTACGTTTTCAGCTAAAAGCTCTTTAAGAATCAGCTTGTTGGTTCTTTCTGATAGAAACTAACCTGAAATGCCCAACATGTTTTAGCACTGATAAGAACGCTAAAGGATTCTGAAAAACATTTTAGCCGTGCTGCACCTGAATTATCGCAGATAGTATATATATATATATATATATATATATATATATATATATATATATATATATATATATATATATATATATATATATATATATATATATATGTCTCTTCTCTCAGGTATTTATCTACAGAGGTGCATTCAGCACAGATGAGCTTAACATTCTGACTGTCAGATGGGAAAAGGTGGCCAGGATTGTGTAGCATTGTGCTAAACTGGCTCATTTCTTATTTGCCGGACCAAAACTATAAATTGTTAATTATCAAGGCAAACATCACATCACAAAAATCACACGTGGGGAACATCAAGGCTCCATTCCCGGGCCGCTTTTATTCAAAGTCTATATGATCCCACTAGCTCAGATTATGACCAAACAATGTATTAAATAATCATCAAAGAATAATTTAACTTAAACTTTTCAAAACTCTGCTCTGAATAAATGAAATAAAAATGAAGCAACCAATATTCTCTCCAAAATACAGCTAGTTTAAAAAGAGGCAAGGCAGTAGTTAACGTTAACAATGGCCCTCTACAAATACGCTTATAAATGTAAATAAACAGCTAGGTAACATTTTCCTTTTTATTCTTCATTTTTGATTTGCTACTTTATATCATAACCTTATATTTAGCACTTAAATGAGTTTTTAATGATAATTTCTTGACAAAATGATTCCTCATTTGTTGAAGTATAAATGCTTGCATGAATGAAACCCTTGTCTAAAGGTGAGTTGTCCTACACATCCTGGCCGGGAAGCTGTAATTATAAATGATTGCATGTCTGTTTCTATTGTCAACGCTTCATTGTGAGAGCTACTTGACATTCTCCTGCTAAATTTTTGTACTCATGTTCTTTCCCCTTTAGGGCGTTCACATCAAAATAATTTGGGTTTTAAACGAATAAATACAAGTAAACTGGTCTGATTTGTAAAATAAAGGACCATAGCTCGTGTAGCCAGAAAAAAACCCTCTCTCATTACTTTTTTTAATTACCAAGACAGAGATCAGTGATTTTATCAAAGTCAGAATTTATTATCTTCTCATAAGGAGAACAGCATTAGACACATCTCCAGGAGAGGGTCTGATCAACTCTAGACTGCTCCATTCTGCTCCAGCTAAACAAATTTCAGAGAAACTACCAGCGCTATTTATGCAAGACGTCACATCACAGGTGTCTAACCCTCCAGCATCTCCTGGAAATTTCCCAGGCCCCAGCAAGAGTAAAAACAAAATGCCCAGACATAACAAACGCTGTAGCTGCAGCAGCGAAGTAAACTTTTTTGTTTGCCTTCTACATTTCAATACCTTGTTGATGATCTAGAAAGCACTGAAAAGTATTTCAGGTTTTTACTCCTATGTCTAACGCAGTCCTTAAATTCTTCTTATTTTTCATAAAAATGTTCTTCAAAATGTTATTTTGTTTTGTTTTGTTTTGTTTTTGGAGTAGGGATCCTTTTGGTGCCTGAAGGATTCTTTAGTCAGAGAAAAATGTCTTAGCAAAAGAAAAATATTCATCTGAAAATGTTCCAATAAAAGCCTGGAGAAATATCCATAATTTCCACCATAAAATATTCCAAGACATTTGTACACACTTTACCTTTCACCCGTTATCTTCTTTGGTGGTGGTGAGCTGCTTCTCTTTGAATCAGTGGATTCGCGTCTGCGTAATGACAAATTTAGAGTAAACCAAGGTTTGAAGCTATAGTTGGGGAATCCTGTTCAGAAACACTTTTTGTTATACTGAGTGAAATGGTCCTTCCATCTTAACAGTAGAAGGCCTCAGTAGTGATACCATTTCCAGAAAAATCGCAGACTCTACCTTTAATCTGAATCCACTGTTTGAATGTAATTTCTTCATTAGAGATGTTTGAATGTGTTTCGTACCTGACGCGCTTGGATTCAGCAGAGTGGCCTTTTGCAGGCTGACACGGCATCCCATCACTGGAATCTTTCCTGCTACAAAACAGAGATAAATCTGAGTCACTTGCACACCATTTCTGTAAAAAGTACACATTTTGGTCGATTCTGCACACACTCCTGCACACCTGTGTTTTTCTTTTTTGACTTCCATGGTGGACTTTTTGGGAAGAGCTGCTTTAGAGTTAGAGGAATCTTTCCTGACAAGAAAATGTGAGATTTTTAACTAATTTTAGTAGCGGAGGGGGGGAAAAAAGTGTATTGTTGCTATCTGTTAATAAGCATTGATCAAAGTAGGAAATCATGGCATTCACTTTGACATGCATAGTTCATGATTTTCTAACCTTTCTCTCTTGGTGTCATCTGAGAGCTTTTTAGATGCTTTGCCATCATCTGAATCTTTCCTGTTAAATTAAAATAACTTTAAAGATTGCCCTGAATGAAAGATGCCTGCAGTCAAATGAGTTTCTACCCATTACGAGATTAATTAAAAATATGCTGTAAAATGTAAGGTCACAGGTAATAAATCCGGAAAAGAAAGCACATTTTACCACACACATACATATTATATATATATATATATATATATATATATATATATATATATATATATATATATATATATATATATATATATATATATATATATATATATATATATATATATATATATATACACACACACACACACACGACAGGTAGAGTTAATTTGACAGAAGGCGGACCTGTCTTTCTTCACACAATCTGCAGACTTTTTCTGTGGAAGAAGCTTTGAGTCTGTGGACGACTTCCTGCTGCTGCTGCAAACAACACAAGGATTCAATGTACCGAGAGAAAAGCTCCAAACTAAGTCACATCTTCCGTGATTATTTCCCTCTGGTGCTTCAAGGCAATGCCGATATGAGCTCATCTGATCCAGACCTGTCTCTTTCCTTGCTCCCATCGACTGAGGGGCGCTTCGGTGGAGGAGCGGGGGGGTGAAGGTGGAGTGGGAGCGGAGGAAGGGGAGCGTTGGGGTCAGGAGGCTCTTTTCTAAATGAGACAAACACCTTTCAGCCAACATGAATCACTGCAGAATAAGTCAGTGACACAGAGGCTTTCGAAATTACTCACACCCTTGAACGTTTTCAAAATTTCTACACATTACAACCACATATAGGGATTCCACTATGGACCCTGTTGTGATGGTTTACCTCCGATTTGACTTCTCACATATAAGAACCGCTTTTATTGAGGCCTCATCAAAATGTCCTTGCTGGACCAGAGGTCTAATCAAAGCAGCATCGTCTGGTATGCCATAATATGCTGGGTCTGAACGCCTGGCAATTCATGTCAACATTTCTTTTAAATTAATTTTCTTAGTCTGCAAACTTAGAAAGTTATAAAGCTCTGAAATAATACCTAAAAATCTGCATCTTTAAATATTAATTATTGACTGTGTAGACCTTGAGTGTAAATCTGTCTTTTTTGTCAATTGAAAGGTTATTTGGTTTAGAAAAAAATGTAGCGTGAAACAGATCCAGTCACGAATTATTATATCTGAAGCTATAGCTTGTTGACATCTTTGGATCTTACGCAAGGTCAGTCTCAGTCTAATGAATATTATCTAAACCCATTTGTTTAGCGATGTAGCTGTCAGATTTGGAGACCTCCGATTGGTTTAGACGTCCCTCATGACGAAGAACATAACGGCTGAGAACCCATTAAGACAAGATTCGCCCTACCTGGTTAGAGAAGGCTAATGAACCTGTAAAATTTGGCAAAGTCGTGTAAGTATCCAATTTTTCCTTCAAACGCCTTGACTGGCAGTCAGCATCTTAGAAATTTCCTCTAACAGAATTTTGCTTCATATCCAACCTAGTCTCAATCCAGAGAGGGGGACCACACAGAAATCCCAGACTTGAACTGAAATCCTTCCAGTCTTAGAAGGACTTTTGGTCAAAAAGGATCAGTGCCAACAATATTCCCACCCAAGTCAAAAGGAAGAACTAAGCCATGATCCAAGTGGGTTCCCTGATATTTTAGTGTTAATTCTGGTGCTGATGAGTTTAAGCCGTCCCAAGATCTTGCATTCATCTCCCCTTTATTCTTTACTCCTTTCACATAAAAGTAGAGATGATGATCATTAGGATCAAAAATCAAGTCATCAAACCTTCTTTAGGCAGGATTTCTGTCACATAGAATCAAAATTTAATAAATTGCTGTCTGTGGTTGTAACGTGACAAAATGTGAAAATGTTCAAGGCACTTAAAATAGCAAATATTTCATACAGGCAGGCGTGCAGAGCCTAACCTTTGTGGAGGTGGATGGAGGTGGAAAGGAAGAGGAGCTATTGGAGCATTTGGGTCCAGAGGAACCTTCCTGATGTGAAAATGAGCTTATGTTTAATTCTTTGTTTGCACAACTAGGGAGAAAAATAGAAAACTTTCAAAACATGCATCCCAGCATGCCTGACCTCTCTTTCTTTATATCCACTGCAGGTCGTTTTGGAGGCGGAAAGGCCGGTGAAGGGCCGTGAGAGTGAGGGTGTCGAGAGGAGGACTCCTTCTCCTTCTTCCTGATCGTACATCACAACATCACAGATGTGAGCGGCATCACAACGGGTGCAGCAGCAGCAGCAGCAGAGTGCTGTTCATGTAAACACACACACGACTGACCCATCTCAGCATGCACCAAGCACAGCAGGAGTCCTGACATAAAACTGCGGGGGCAGATGTCAGTAGGGGGCCTGTTGAGTCATGCGGTTAGCAGCAGCAACGTCTCAGCGTGTCGTCAGCTCAGACAGGGGTCCTGACCTGTCTTTTTTCGAGTCCACAGAAGGACGTTTGGCGGGTAAAAGAGGCCGAGCGGGTCGAGGAGGAGAGGGGCAGCCGGTGGGATACAGTACGCTGCTGTCCAGCACTCCCCTCCTGAAATAAATGGCTCAATCTGAAGTGCTGCAAAACCTTTGTGACATAAAAGATTTACATCTGAGCCGCCAGCTGCTTACCTTTCAAAGATTAGTTTATGAGCTTCAATGGGCTTCTCTGTCTGAGCTGTGCCGACAGGCCACTCCTGTCTGCTTTTCTCTTTGTTTTTATCCTTCTTCCCTTCTTCTGCATGTTTCCTAGGCTCCTCGGGGGGTTTCTTTCGTTTCAGTTGCTCAACATTCCTCATCTTTTTCAGATCTCCCAATGATCTGTCTTTGAATGGGTCTGACTTGTGTTTGTCGCTCTGCATGTCTTGTATGTGCCTGTGTTTCCCATCATCCATTTCCACTTTCTCTGCAGGCGTTTGTTTTTCTGCTCTGATTTCTTGAAGGTGCTTCTCACTTTGGTGCTCTTCGGGGTGGTTTCCATCAAACCTAGGATCATCTCCGTGCCTCTTTTCGTTTACGTTGTTATTGTTGTGTCTCTCTTTCCTGTTTTTGTCAGAATCTGATTCATGTTTCAGTGTGGCCTCCGGCCTCCTGTGACTAAAAGAAACATATTTTACCTCTTACCCAGAGGCAAAGCTGTAGAGGTACTTTTCATTGCACAACATGCAGAAGGGACGAACGTGACACTCCACCTTAGAGTGTCTCAAACCAAGACTCATTTAGAGGAGAGGCTGCTGTGCTGCTATTTTGTGTATTACAAAGGTATTACACTTAAATTACTCCATATTTTGTGATGGTAAAACCAGGATTTTGTATGATAGACTAACCCACAGTAATACATTGCTGTAGAAATAAAAAGGAAAATATACTGGACTTCCATTTTCTCTTTCTTTTTTATATAAAAGTCTAAAAAGGGTATTGCATCAACCCCCTTTGCTCTAATACCCCTAGATTAGCGCAACAAATTTTTTTAAAGACCCCTAATTGTCTACCTGTGTGTAATGTTACAAAAAGATAGTGTTTTTACAAATAATTCTCTCAAGGGGGTTAAAACACATGTACGCACCAGTTGATTTGATAATCTTTTGCCAAGCATCCCCAATCAGAATATGTGCTACTATTGGTCTATGATATTTAATCCCAATAAAATAAATAGATGCTAATAGTCTCTGTCTTCTCTAAACCCCCAGTCGGTCGAGGGAGATGTTATATACACTGAGCCTGGTTCTGGTTCTGCTGGAGGTTTTGCCTTGCCATTAAAGGGGAGTTTTTCTCTCCACTGTCGCTTCATGCATGCTCAGGATGAGGGATTGCTGCAAAGCCATCAACAATGCAGATGACTCTCCCTGTGGCTCTACGCTTCTTCAGGAGGAGTGAATGCTGCTTGTCAAGACTCTACGCAGTCTGCTGTATTTCCTTAGAAAGGAAAGCTTTTCGCCAATCTGTCTGGATGATTTGATTGAATTTGACTTTGTAAAATACCTTGAGATGACGTGTTGTGAATTGGCGCTACAGAAATGACATTGAATTTAATAGTTGTGAAATGATGAACTTGTATAAAAGGACAGTAAAGTGTTGTGTTTGCTGTGCATGCTTTCTAATAATTCAAACTGTGGTTTCCCTGCAGGTGAGCATTTCTACAACAGCTTGGATACTGTCAGACATTCTGTTCCTGTGAGGCTGATAAGTTTTTTTCAGCAAGCTTGTCCTTGTGATTTAGAGTTTTTCCTTTCCAGCGCCCCTCTTAGCTGTAGGCCCAAGGTTTTCATGGTTGATCTCACAGCTGTGGAGCCGTTCCAGGTTTTCAGCAGCTTTCAAAACACCCAGTGGATAAAGAGCTTAAAGGTAGAGGTGTGTGAAAAAACCTTGGGAAAAATGTTTGCACGGCACAACTGTGAACAGTATTGTTTACATTCCTTCTACCCTTTGTGTCAGTTTGCCTTCTGCTTGGTGTTTCCTCCTTTTATACTTTCTCCATAGCTGGTCGAATATCTACATTTTGCCCTCAAGTTAGACAGCAGATCGCATGCATTAAAAAGTAGTGCAAACCTAAATAAACAGTAGAAAGCTAATGAATATCTGTAGACATTTCTTTCTTCTAGCTCAATATTAACAAATAAAACAATAATAGAAATAAATAATAAAAAAGGAGGAGTAAATCAGGGTCAATTAACATCCATCCCTTTATATCAGGTTAACAATTAAATCTCGTCTTTCATATGGTGGATATGTGAAGTAAATATATTGCTTAATTTTAGACGGATCATGGTTTTTATTTTATTTTTCATACGCCAAACGCTTTATGTATTGATGGTCTGGAAAGATACTTTGAAAATTGTATTTGCATCAAGTGTTGAGCATATTCAGTTAGTTCAAGATGTTGTTTTTCTGCTTTAGGGTGTATTAGATATCTGCTACCAGTAGATGAGGCATCAGTGACCACCACTGCCAGACAATTTTATCTGCACCAGTTAAAAATTCAGAGTGAAATATTTGTGTTTATTTTTGTGGACAATTTAACATTTAATATATTTAGCTACTAACAAAATTTGGTAAGTGTCTCTATAACTGTGTTCTTTTTATTAACAAAGAGCAAACATTTGCCAACTTGGGTTTGATGGAAGCAGAGGACATACATTATGGAGGACTGGAACTGACTAAATTAGAAATAAAAACAGAAATATATAACTGGCTAAATAAATAAAACAATACACTAAAAATCTACCTATTAATAAAAAATAGACCATTTTACATTTATTAATGTCTTAGTTTAAAATATCCTGTCTATTGACTTTACCACATTTTATAATTTCATTGACCTTCACATTTTTTCTCTACGTATAAGCATTTAATTCTCACTTGTTTTTTTTTTCCATGTATTTCTTTTAGTTATAGATGCATTTACTGTATTTCCCCCTTAAATTTTCTAGTCTTATTTTTTTTCTCACAGGCCTTTTTTATTTCCATGAATTTCCGTCTCCTTTTCTTTCATTTTTTTACGTTTCCTTATGCATTTCTGCCTCGTTATGGGAATAAGCTGGGCTGCTATCCTTTGCTGGGAACTACTGATCAGTCAGAAGGAAGGTGAATGGCTGGTTTCGAGATCTGTTCCCTCCATATCTATACTTCTATACTATGGTGTTAAAATTGTGCCACCAACCTGAGCATGCAGTGAGACTAGTTTAAGCACATGCACATAAGTCTAACTTATTGGTGGCACAAATAAAATGCCATATTGCGTATCGCATTTTTTGGCTGCTGAACAGAGGAAGTGCAGACACCTGCACACTTCCTTCTGGTTGGCCAATAGTAGAGAAGCTGACCCAATGAAGGACAGCCACGCTATTTGCATAATGGCGCAGAAATGGATGAGGGGAAATGAGACAGAAAATTTTATAGAGTCTATTTGGAAATGAAATGACTTATGGATAAAAAAAAGAAAAAAGAAAATCCAAGAGGGTAAAAAGACATAAATGCATCTATAAGTAAAAATAATGTAAAAACTGTAAAATTCTAATAAAATGTTTAAATAAACATGTTGAAAATGAATAGAGAAAATATATGAAGGTCAATTACATTATAAGAAATGTGGAAAAAAGATGAGATATTTTAAGAAAAGACATTAATAAATAAAAAAAAATGAATCTTTTTTTATTCAGCTGTACATTTCAAATGTCTAGTTTTATTGGGGAGGTCGTGGCCTAGTGGTTAGAGCAGCACGCTTGCACTCAGAGAAGGATGCAAGTACCCGGTTCGATCCGCAGTGCCAGCACTCTGGGTCCCTGAGCAAGACCCTTAACCCCAGAATGCTCTCCGGGCACCGCACAGTGCCAGCCCACTGCTCCCCAAGGGGATGGGTTAAAAGCAGAGAACACATTTCGTTGCTTTGTACTTGTGACAGTGCAATGACAATAAAGTTGAACTCTATTGTTATTGTGCCATTTAAATATTTCTGCTTTTTATTTTTAATTCTGTCAGTTTTGGTCCTCCATAATGTACCTGATGGTAATGACAAAGGTTTGCATCATAATGTACTTCCTCTGCATTAGGTGTCATATTCGCACTGTGCAACTTGTGTTTCCGAATGCCATCTGACTGACCTGCTGTGTGGCTCTGAGGAGGAGCTGTTTGCAGCTGCTGCTGCAGGTTTCCTGGGGTCCAAACCGTTCTTCATTTCAGCAACTTTCTCAGAGAGAGAATCCCCAGAGTCTGGCAGAGAGAGACAGTTAGAGGGAGACATAGCAGATGATTTAGTCTCAGCATGCAGTTCAACGTCAGTAAATCACAATATCTTCCAATAGTTCCCTTATTTTTGTAATTGAGTTCAAAAAGTTAAACTTAAATACTGTGTAGATTCATTAAACATGGAGAAATAAACTTCAAACATTTACTTCTGTTAATCTTAATTACTATGGATTGCAGCTCATGAAACCCAAAAGACAGAAAATCAGAAAACTTGAATCTTACATAAGACAAATTAAAAAAAACAAAAGGATTTTTAAAATAAAAATGTCCCGTTACGGCCTACAAAATCATGGGGAAGACGGCTGACTTAACAGTTGTCCAGCAGACAGTCAAGGACACCCTCCACAAGGACGTTAAACCACAAATATTTATTGGAGACTAGCTGATCTCAAAATGCTACTTACAAGCATAGCAGCTAAAGTTTAATGGAAGAAAACATGTGGTAGAATATGTGCACAAACAAAAGGAATAACCTCAGACAACTGTGAAGCAAAGTCCACTCAAGAGATTAACATAGAATCTATGTCATAGATGGTCAAAGTAAGGCTTGAAGAGCCACCAAAGACTGATGTGTCCAGGAGACGGCCTACAGTTGTAGACGTCCTTGTGTTAAACCACTCCTGAACCAGAGACAATGTCAGAACCGCCGTAGCTGATTATGGAGACAAAGAACTCAGCTGTTTCTCGGTGGTCTAACCTTTTATTTTCAGATTAAATTAAATTGTGCATCTCATTCGGAAATCAATGCCCCAGTGTCTGGTGGAAGAGTGGAAGGGCGCGGGATCCCCATTGCTTGAGGTCCCGTGAGAAGTTTCCACGATCAGAGCCCATTGTGGCAGGGAACCATGTCATCTGGTGTTGGTGCTCCGTGTTTGATCAAGTCCAATTTCAGCACAGCCATTACCAGAACGTCTTAGAGCCCTTCATGCTTCCCTGTGGAGGCGAGCTTTATGGAGATGCAGCAGGGCATGGCACCTGCCCACACTGCCAAAAGTGGCGACACTGTTGTGTGCTTGACTGACCAGCAAACTCACCTGACCTGAACCCCATTTGGATTTTTTTTTTTTTGTCAGAAGAAAGAAGGGAAACAAAGAGAATGGTAAAGAACAGCTGTAGGCGCTATTAAAACCCCAGCAGCGCCACAGGCTGATCACCTCCACACCATGCTGCGTTGATGTTTCAATTTGTGAAAAAGGAGGCTCAACAAAGCATTTACTATGTATAATATGGATATAATCAGTAGGTTGATGTTTGTGTATTAAAGGTTCTTTTTTATTGGCCTTGTGTGACATTTTGATTTTCTGTTAAACCGAATTAGGGGTTTCATTAGCTGTAAGCCTTAATAATCAAAATTAATAATAAAAAAAAGCATGTGAGATATATCATTCATTGTGTGAGGACTATGTCATACCCGAGTTTCCCCTTGTTGAAGGTAGTCGTTACTAACTTATCTGTGAAATTGTTATTTATTGAAGTGCACCCGCATATTAAAGATTTACGCTGGGAACTGCGTGTCCGGACAAGTGTTCTCACCAAGAAGTCTCTTCCATTCTTTAATGAGGATCTTTGCCAAAGAGACAACTTCTTCGTCTCTGCAGTGCTTCCTGATGTTGTTCACAGACATGCCAATTCTTGTTTCCTGCAACAGCAATGCAGAAAGAAACAAAAAAGGCTCGGAGAATGTTGCACTTCCTCAAGCCTCCATGTTGTTGCAAGACTTTTGGATGAATAGCCGTGATGAAACTAAACTCTTCAGTTTACCTGGAGAAGTTTAAGCGTCATGCTGAAGCCTTTCAACTCTTTCAGCAGGTCCATGGCACCTTCCTGCACTCACAGCACACATTATAGTTACTTTCAACCCTGGAATACTTATTGAATGCCTGCAAACACGTAAACAGACATCTGAATAAACCCAACGGAGCGTCATCAAAAGAGAAACTGCTTGATGGTGGTGGAGGGAAAAAAAACAAAAACACTTTCACTTCTATATTGTTTTGCACAAACACTGCGAACAGACGCATAAACCTCGTTTAATTTTGGCTTAACAGAGAAAGATTCAGCTGTCCCGAGAGTCGCGGAAAGTTTCTGCAGGATTGCAGCGCGAAAGTTTCTCTCATGTGCAGAGACACAACACTCGGGGCCCTGCAGGGCTTCGGCAAATCAACAGGCCGCGCTGTTTCCTTTGGGTTACGCGAATGTTTTTTTTTTAGGCTTAAACGAGACGATAGGGATAAGATCTGCAAGAAAGAGAAAAGTGACAAGACAAACTATCCGAGCGTGATCCGCGCAGCGTTACAAGCTGAAGAAGCGGGGGGTGCAAAAAACAGACGCAAACCCCGCGCCAAACACCTGTCGATCGTTTGTTACAGGACAGACAAGCTCTTGTTACACTCATGCAGAGTGACTCTCATCGAGTCCGAATAAAAGCTAAACTGCTCTCCAACGCCATGGTTTTGGTAGGGGTCCTCCCTGGGCCTTCGCTGCAGCACGAGGTGACATCGCGCCACCTGCGGGTGTCAAAATACAGCGGCCTCACCGTGTTATTTCTAGACACCATCTTGTCTAGCTTTTTAGCGATCCGGATCAGGTCCTCCTCTCGGGTCATCGCGGAACTGATAGTCCCCAATAAGCTGCTCGGCGACACCGATACCAATACCAGTGGAAAGCCCAAAAGAAGCGACAAAGTCGGGATCCGCTGCAGACTGGACTTTACGCACGGCGCACTCCATTCAGCCCAGAGGCGTGTCCTGCCGCAGGGTCACAGCTGACCAGCGCCACAACAAGCATCCTAAATATAGACGGTGTAGGGACGGTAACAAGCGGCACAGGCTTCAAGGTGGTTCCTTCAGAGCAAACTGGGGGAAAGTTGTGCTTGATCCACTAAAACTCCGCCTTTGAAACAGGAAATCAAAGGCTTCTTCAGCTACCTCGTTTAAAAAAGTCTCCGGATTTCTAAAAGTTTTATATTACGCTCTCTGAGTTGTGCCGCACAAGGTCAGTGTGTAATGATTAATCTTTGCAAACGGAGGGCTTTCCTGGTGGCAGTGCACAAATAAGTTATTTGCACATCTGGGCCGAACGCAACTGCTGGGCCAAAGAGCAGTCTGACACTGGCGCGTAAACCAGCCGGAGGGAGTTTGCTTTCTTTATTTCATAGTTTTTATCGTGGGGGGAAAAATACTGAGATTATAGAAATGCGACTAAACCGGGCTAAAAATAAACTAATTAAAAGTTTAAAAAATAGTATAGTTAAACAAAATGTCATTGCAGTTATGCCACC
Organism: Fundulus heteroclitus; assembly: GCF_011125445.2. Taxonomy (NCBI): domain Eukaryota; kingdom Metazoa; phylum Chordata; class Actinopteri; order Cyprinodontiformes; family Fundulidae; genus Fundulus; species Fundulus heteroclitus. Next base: position 18,205,613 of record NC_046363.1, on the reverse strand, counting down.
AGAGGGCGTTCTAGTCTAAGAGGTCAATTTCAGATGAAGACTCACTCGTTCCCTGCTTACTTCAACCTGTAGAGGGCAGCGTGGAGTAGGAATAAGAGGCAGAGAACATCATGTATAGATGCGTATGAACGCATGCAATACATATATTGTATATTTGTGTGGGTGGAGTGTGTTGAAGCCATTATTTACATACACTAGATAAAAAGACATGACCTTTCTTTATCACTATCTGACATTAAATCATTAAACATTTCCTGTTTTAGGTCAGTTTGGACTAATACATTTTTGTCTACTTGCTAAATTCCAGAAAAACAAGTAAAAATGTATGCATAGCGTATATTTAGGTTTGTTTTCACTTTATTTAAATCAAGAAACGCACACACAATTTCTCAGGATTTGGCACAATTGCATCGTAAAACAAGTTAGTTGGGTGAAACATTTTGGACATCCTTCCATAAGCCTCTAAAAATAATTTAGTGAGCTGTTGCCCATTCATCCAGACAGTATGGATCAGGGTTTTAGGCTGCCTTGCTAACACATAATATCACGGCTATTCACAAACTTTGAATAGGACCGTAGGGGCTAAGCCGACGCTTAAAGCAGAATCTTATAGTTAACGCGCATTTGGCGGGGTGATATGGTAAACATGAAATCTCCAGATGCTGTTCTTGCAGTTAAAAGCTGATTTATTCTCACTTTTGCTTGCTTATTAAGCGAAAGATGATACAAACGACCAGCTGTGGGTTGACAGTGTTTCTTGACCATGCAGTCAAAACCGATTTGCCTTTTTCCGGTGAAACACACACCGATACACACATCATTTCCTGTCTTATATAGACTTTATACATATTGGCTTCTACAAAGACTGAGATCAAAGCTTTGGGATGTTCATTTATGCTAATGGTCAATGTCTATTTGGAAAACCCTTATGGGACCCAGTTGTAACTCCTTTGCAGAAGTGTGGACATGCTGCTTCAATATTTACGCATAATGTTCTTCGCTTATGGTGCCACATGTTTTGGGAATAGCACCAGTCCCTCCAGCAGCAAAACACCCAAACAACATGATGCTGCCACCCCTGTTCACAGTTATGGTGTGGTACATATGTACAAATATTTAAGACTGAATCAACTTTAGAAATATGTCACGCTATTAAAAAGTGGGAGACTCAACACTAACCTGACTGTATAAAGCAGCAAAGGGGCAGCGCATCAAAATAGTTTACCTGTGCTCCATTTCAGCAAGATTTATTTTTTTTACCTTTTTGTTTATTTTGGATTCAATGAGTTCAAATAAAAACATCTTTTCGCTCAATTAATCACGTGTTTCCTATTATTTGAAGAATGTGTTGGAAAGGCTGAATGTTTGTACATTCTAATGAAAAAATAACAAGGGTGAGACCATAGTGCTGCTAGACTTGAAAATCATCTACGTCTGTTTTTCATCAGTTTTGAAACAGATTTTCCCAATCACGCACATCTTTTTGAGAGTTTTATTACTTATTTACATATTAGAGGTAATTTAATATCAACAGAAAGTCACTATTTAGAGACTTCATATGGTGCTTTGCTAAATACTCTGTGCAGCAGCAGCTATGGGTATTCTGTGAAAGTTTCTCCAACTTTCAGAGTTGATTTTCTGAATCTTAGCTCCCTTTTATCCACCCATAATTACATGTTTCATACAGTGTTGCTATCCAGACGTGTTGAGGTGTTAGAATCCAAAAGAAAAGGGATTTTTGAAGATAGGGACGGTCCCGTTCTTGCATGAAGCTAATATACACAAATGACTGAGGCCCCTTTCCATGTAGGGATGGAAGTATTGGATCTAGGTCCAGAAGGATTGAACATGTAGCCTGTATCACGAAAAAGAACCAGGATGAGAACCTCAAGTCCCTCAGTAGCTCAGTAGTTTCAACCTGGGTTTGAGTCTCACTGTTAAGTTCAGTCAGTTCTGGATTGATATACAATATTTTCTCTTTTTTCTTTGATCAAGACTTGAAGGGGAAATAGTTCAAGAGGAAATTTGCTTGTTTATTATGTGGAAAGTGAACTTATTGGCAAGAATTACACACCGATCAGTCTCAGAGATGGTTAGCCAAAATGAGGAAAAGGTGATTGGGATTTAGACGTTTCTCTTTGCCATGACACCGTAAAAGAAAAAAACATTTGAGGCATAAATCCTTCCTCACCGAGTTTTCTCAGACAAAATGTTGCGATCCAATCAGACAAAATCAACTGTAATAAAATGTTCCCCTCGGAAAGTTGGAGAATTTTTTTTAGGCCGGTTGTTGGATACAATATGGCAGCTGTACAGTAAGCTTTGATGAAAACATGTTTATTTCACAAGAGTCACAAAGTGCATCTAAAATTGATGTTACATGACGCGGCTGCAACTCTGAACTGAACAAGTAAAAAGTGGTGTTTGCACGTGGAAAGTGAAACTTTAAAGGACGATAATGAGAAGTACTTCAAACAGCACAGTTTTCCCGGCCGTAGCCATATTGGAATCCTGACCTTTAATTTTTTTGTTTTTATTTTGGAATCCTGACATCTCCGACTGTGTTAACAGGAACAATGTTTACTCTGGTTTACCCCATTCCCAGCTCCTAATTTTGATTTCCAAGGCAAATTTAAGGCAACATAAGAAGAACTAGTTGTCAGGATTTGAGTTCACAGAGGAGCGAAGCACAGAGCAGCACAGACCAATGAAACAGGTGAGCTAAAGGAGAAGGGATCCATGAACTGGAGGAAAAACAGGAAATATAGCAAAATGTACATGGAATTAAATAAAATCCGCTAATAATTCACAAAAGTAAGAACTAAATTATAGACAAACACCCAAGGATAATTAGTATAAGGGAATGACTAAAGAAAGCCTGATTAAGGAAACTCAAAGACAGAGAACTAGTAAAAGTTGCAAACACAAACACCTTGTGACACTATAAAGAAAACCACACAGCTCCAGCTGCTGCTGCGGCCTCTGTCACAGAAGCCATTCCCCCTATCCTTTTCTAACAAGTCTGGATCAAGGAAATCATGGCGTGAGAACATATTTAATATCTATTTCTGGAACTTTAGATGACAATAACTATTGAGACTGCTATTTGAGCAGATATATTACCTTGAAACATTATCTTAAGAGCATTCAGGGAAAAAAGGTGCAGGCCAGAAAAACCTTTCCTGCACACATTTCCAAGCTCCAGTGGTTCTGAGCTTCAGATCAAACACTACGTCTGGTTACACCTTTGATGCTCTACAAGTATTGATTTCAGAACAAGACGCTTCATTCCAGGAGTTTCATAGACTCTTGTCTGTTGTCGATGATGTAATTCAGCTTGTTATGATAACAACAATAATCAGCCTCTTATGAGGCTTTCCGTTTTCCCTAAGCACTGCAAAAAAACTGAAATCCCCCCCATAAAGATAAAAACATTCAATTTCAATTATGATTTCAATTATCATTAAATTCTTGCGTATCGTCGGCATAATTAGAAATCAGTTCTGTTATCTTTCACAGAATGTAATTCCGTTTAAATTGGGGTCCAATGTTAAATGAGGAATCAATCAATTTTCAGTCAAATTAGAAGGATCAGAGATCCAAATGAATGAGAAAATGTCTTTAAAAGTATAATTAGAGAACTAGAGACAGTTATTGTTATTTAGGATTGTCTCCAAAATAATGTGACGGCAATATTAAACAAAATATGTTATGTTAAAAATTAGACGAACAGCCATTGATACTATTATTAAACCAACTCAAGCACCAGACTTTCTGTTCAGAGTTACTGTAAACCCTGCAGCTGGAGTCAACCAAGCTCATATTTTGAGAGTCTGAAGTGCTTTTCCCACGGTGTGTTGGCACACTTGTAAATAAAAGTCTTTACATTATTCCTCTTTATTTCTCTCCAACGGGTCAGTTCTTACAGACAAGAAGGTTTATTCTCACTTTCCACCCAAAATCCAAGCACCAGATCAAGACATGATATCCAAAATACTTAGTTCTGAAACTGAATAAAAAAATAAAAGTAGAAGTGCTTTGGATCTATCCTTCCCCAAACCTAAGAGCAATGGTTAGGTCTAAAGGTTTAGCTCTAAACTCTAAATGTTAGCATTTTTTTTAAAAGCCTTAAATCAGAAAATGTTTCAGTTTGAAGCCTAGACCATTTATCCAAGAGCAAACCGTGAAACTGTTGTCTGCAGCACAGGGATTTGAAGATAACTGTGTTAATGACCACAGGTGAAAGTACAGACGAAGAGCTTGTCTTGAGCAAAGCGTATTATCTCTTTACACTGCTCTTACACAACAGGTTGAGAGCAGCCCCCCCATCCCCCCATCCCCCAGCCTCCGCCTGTCTGGGCGGCAGACTCGGTGCCAGCCAGCTCGGGAAGTGGGGCGGATCACTGTGAGGTAAGAGGGGAAGCAGGTTAAGAGGAAGAACCGGCGATCAAGATCAACCCGTGACATCCTATAACTTCATGTACCAAACCTGAATGCATGAAAGGCTGCGACCTCTGACCTCTTCTTTCCCAGATTGTCCAAGCTGTGTGAATTTTTATTAAGGAAACAGATTGTACGTCATGTTCTCCCTGCAGTTAAACTTATAGCATTTAAATGCACTGGTTGTCAGGAATTGTGGATTTTGCATCCATCCGTGAAGAAGTGCAGTGAAAGAGAAGAGCTGTCATGAAAAGGTTTTGTCATTTTATTCATTGAACTAAAATGTAAAAAAAACAAAAATGTCTCTTTTTATTTTGGAGTACATTTCCCCTTTTAACTTGAAACTGTTGATTATTGGAAGTATTTTTCTTTGAGTTTTTTAGCATTAGTTTCAACTCCATTTTATACCAACCCAACTCTTGTATTAACCCTGCCTGTCTTTAGTTTTAAATGACAAAATACAGCTCTGATGAAAACCAATGTAGCATGTGATTTATATGTTAGGCAAAAAGGTTTACAATTTAGACTCCGAGAAAAACATCTTCTGGTTCTCAGTGCTCCTTGGCCATGAGGATGGAACAGGGCTCCTTGAAGTACTTCAGGATAAAAAGTAGGAGTAAGGCAGGACAAATAAAAAAAATATTTTTATATTTATATATATATATATATATATATATATATATATATATATATATATTAGGGCTGGGCAAGTTAACGCGTTAATTTCGCGTTAATTCATTAGACTATTAACGGCGATATTTATTTTATCGCGCATTAACGCATGTTGCTCACATGCTTTCAGTCAGTGTCAGTCAGCAGGCGCGCTGACTGCAGCGCGCTGGCACGGCAGCACTCTCCCGCTCCCCCTCCCCTCTCGTACATGGCTCAGCGGCGCCAGCCAATCAGTACGCAGGCTTAGCCTGGCCCGCCCACTCAGCTCTCACACAAACTTAATACACAAACAGCTGAGAGAGACCGCAGCAGCGAAAAAACATGAACAGGGGAAGTAGCACGTTTGGCTTTATTTTAATACCGTAAATGAAATCAAGCTGTATGTTTTGTAAAAAGCCGGTTCATTTCAGTGGAAACACAACAAATTTATCTAAGCACGTGAAAAAACGTGAAAACGTCGAGCCCCAGAAACGGAGAGAGGAGACGAAACTTCTCTCACTGCCCCGACAGACCCACAGATGTCTCTGACTGAGGCGTTTCAGTCCTCCAGGGAACATCCAGGTAGATCAGTGGATGGATGGATGGATGGATGGATGGATGGATGGATGGATGGATGGATGGATGGATGGATGTTACTGGAGCCCACACATAACATGTAATTAAGACCTTGAAAGAACCCAGTACATATATTAAAAAGTGTTATTTAAGATAAGATAACATTAGCTAATCCTTTTTTTATCCCACAACGGGGAAATTTATAGGATTAAAGCAACAGGCAGGTCCACACAACACAGACAAAATTACATAAGGATTGAAATATATAAGAGGTGGATTAGCGAAAAAACACTGAACATAACATTATTATTATTACTATTATTATTATTATTATTATTTAATTGTAATAATAAAATAAAAACCACAAAACCCAATAGGTCAACAGTTTCATGATACATCAAGCTTAGGGACTGGCTAATATACAGCAGGTCAAAAAAGGCCATATTTTGGCTGCAGTGCTTGCTGTTCTCTTATGAAGAAAAGATCAACTAGTGCACTAAATTCAATAGATGGGTTGAAAATATCCAGTATAAAATAAGTGCTACAAATGTTACAACACTTTTGTTCATATGGCAGCAGAACATTAAAATAAAAGTGCTCTTTACACTACTTTTGAATTCATTCTTGGAGTTTGTAAATACAATGCGATTAATCGCGATTAATCGCGATTAATCAGGGCGATTAATCGCGATTAAATATTTTAATCGTTGCCCAGCCCTAATATATATATATATATATATAAACCGTGTGTTATTTGTTGAACTTGTTGTGCTTTTCTTGACTAAGCAAGGAAGAGGCAATTTTAACCTAAATGTCCAAATCCTGCTACTATACACTCCTATACAATATCAATATCACGTTTATTTTCATTGTACATGTGCACAGTGGAAGTCAATGCATACCCTGTAGCTTATAAAAAAACAATCATACAATAAAAATCAAATACAAGAATATTTAAAAAGGTTTTAAAATAGTACACATTATCAGGGCTGTAGAACTTTATTCTCACACTTCTTGAACGGTCAGGTCACTGGCTTTGATTATAGAAAAAGTTAGATTAAACGTTCAGGGTTGCAGGGCGCTGCTGCCTCCCTTGAACTGTTGTTTGTCTCAGGGAATCAACAGTACCATAGTTTCCCCCAATCAATGCATGACAACTGTGTCACCGTGATGGCCGGACATTTTGCTGCTCTGCAGAGCGTTGTGTCGTACCGGACAATCTTTAACCAGTGGTGGTGACGGGCGTTGAGTCAGTCCACCACAAGATAACCAACCTCCTGTGCTTGGCTAGCCTCTGTGAGTTTGGTCATTTGGAAGAGGAGATGATTCAGGACCAACACACATCCGATCCCGAGTCATGGGACACACCATTTATGTCATCGGACGACGTGTCACTGTCAAATACAGTGGACATGGCTTTCCAATGGGAGTCTGCTGTTCTGTTTGCATTTTGACCAGCGCTGCCTGATCCGACCCCCTTATATCTAACTCTATTGGCACTCACCAGCGGAGTCTGCAAACCCACTTCACTTGTGATGATCCTGACGAGAATGTGGGCTTCTCCGTGACAGGCTCCTAGGGCGCCATCATATTGACAGTGGCCACGCCCTGGCAACACCGCTGGCCATCGCTGTTCACTGGGACGGGTTGCCTCACTGTCTTCAACCACCAGCTGGTCCTCAACCCAGTTAGGTCCCCTGTTTTCAGCGACTGTGTTGGCTGCCGCTCACTCTGCCTGATGACATTACAGCTGGGCTGCTGAAATTCCTAGATGCCTGCATCATTGAGAACATAGACCCCCCCATCTTAGCAAATAAATAAATCAGTGAGTTCAGATAAATATCCACAACCCACAGATGAGGTACAAGTCAGACACGTGGAGGCAATGTTATATATAATATATGTGTTTTATAATGGGTTTTTTAAATAGTGTGTTTGTCCCGTCCTCGTTTTTGTTTTTAATGGACCAAGAGTCCGGAAATAAAGTTGAAATTAAAAGAAAGTACGATTCTACAGCTCAGGAGTCTTCTCTGTGCTCGACCTTTGCCAAGGCCACCTGCAGGTTCCCCTACCAACACCCAGAGAGCCCCACATTTGTGACTCGTGACACATCGACCATTGCAGTCGCCACCATTTCTCCCAACTTCAACAACTGACAGAGTGCCCAGTGATGTTTGCTTTAAGGTTGCTTACCTCTACTGAGCAAAAGTAGACCTTCGACTACTTGGTCCCACATCCAAATAGACGTCTGTGGCGAACTGAATGGCTTAGCTAAACAGCAATGTTAGCTCCTGGTGGCGTACGACCTCCATTCCAAATAGTTCCTTGTGTTGCTCGTTGGGTCCATCACTTCATCTCCTCCCTGTTTGCCTGCTGGGGTGTGGCTTATGCCTCATCACACGTAACATGCCCCAATTCATCTTGGCCAAATTCACTGCATTTGTGGAGGAGAGATAGTTCAAACACTTCAGAACCGCGTCAGAGGGTGTTCTCAGCTACACCAAAACTAAAGGCTATTGAACACAATTAGTACTACTATGACAAATCTGTCCTGATGGCCCCTGCCCCTTTTCCAACTTCCTGTTTGCGCTGGTCTTGTTGCTCTGCAAATAATAACTTGTATGCATGTAAAATCATTAAGTGGATGTTTGGTTCTAGCCATGTTAGGTTTAGTTCTTTCTACCTACTGTATATAACCTTGTTATGTAAGACCATATTTTTACTAGCATCTTTGCTTTCCAAATATATATATATACACACACACACACACACACACACACATATATACATGGGCAAGAGGAGCTAGAGGCCCATAAACATTCAAGCTTTGCATGAATGTTTGCATGACCAGAGTAAAAACACAGCCGTGAGGAAACCACAACACCATGATTTAATCGTTTTCCAGACTGACTTGGGCAGTACAGCTGAGTCAAGCGGAGAGATTTTGGGGATCTGGCTGGCAGACAATGTTACCCTCAGACAGAATATCCCACTTTTTAATGTTTTGCCTCCAACTGGCAGCTAGCTGCAGTCATGGGTTTGAAAGTTTCAAAGTCTGTCAATAAATTCCCAGGAAAACCTGACTGCACCAGATGATTCAACGGCTTGTACAACTATAGTTTGCAGAAGCGACTTGAAGAAGTCCCTTTCTGTCTGGCTTGACCCAGTTTAGGCAAACCACCTGCTGTCGGACAGGACGCCTCACACTTGACTCCATAGTACTTTAATATGTGGGAGAGTTATGCTCTACCTAATGGCTGCAAGATGTGCAGGTATGAGGCTGCAAAGCAAGTCCATATCATAACCCCTCCCCTGTTGTGTTTGACTGTTGTATGATTCATCTGTGTTTGATGTATTGTTTGATTGTCTCTAAACAATCATCAGTTGAAACATACTAACGGATGCTTGTAGAAGCGGAGATGGAGGCCTTTTTTTAATTTGTCTAAACATTGCCCATTCTGAGGGGGTGGAAGGGATTTGTTATCACTGTAGAGAGGTGGACTTTAAATGTTTCAGAAATTGCATCATAAGTTTTTCCAGATTGATGGGAGGCAAAAATGCATTCCCAAAGGTGATTCCTGACGTATTTCCATTTTTGCATCGCATTAACAAACGCCTGAATGCTCAAGACCAACAAATTGCCAAAACTTGCGCATTTTGAGATGTGGTCACTGACAATTAGTCAAATGGATTTGATTAGGAGCTGTCTGATGCTGTCATTGTCAAATCTTAGAGAAGCCACAAGGATGCACTTAGCTTCCCCAATGGCTGAGCATCATAAAATTCTTCAAATTAAGATAGCAATAGCTCCAAAATTATATAGCCTAATTGAAAAACCAATGTGTTCTAGCAAACATCAGAATACATGAATCTCTCTGCCTCATCACAGAAACTAAAGTCTGAAAGACTTTTTTTTTTTTAAAGGAAAGGTAGAATTTGTCTCTCCACCTGTTTAGGTCCATTACCCACGGTTACAGTGAAACTGTTGTTGTTACAAGCCTTAAAAGAACCAAAAAAAAAAAAAAATAGTACCAGTCAACAGGTAAAGTGAAACTGTATTTACCACAGGCTAAACAGAGAGGAAGTAGTGGCTGGAGCAGAGGCCAGGAGGAGGTAAGTATCCATGTAAGAGAGCTGGCTGAAGGACCTGGCTGGAAAACAGGCTGGTCTACCTCAGACAAAGAGAGCAGTATTCATCTCGAATTAGCAAGAAACCAAACTGCTAAACGTGTAAACAGGTTTTACAGACAGATTATTGCATATAAGCAAACCACAAAAGGCACAAAAGTGCATGCTGAAGCCTCTGCAGGAGCTCGGACAGGAGCAGCAAAAGCAAAATGGACCCTGAATCATGACTATATATTTTACTTTTAGCGGCCAGACTGGTGATCTAAATAGAATTGTATTTTATGTCTGCACACAGTACTTCGCATGCATTGTATGCACAACTGAAGGATTATGGATTTCTGCTGCTGTGAATCAGGTCTTTGCTTGATGGCTTTTGTCCCGCACTTTCACAATATTGACATAACATTTTCCCTTGACATTTAAGAGTAATATATTATCATTTTAACTAATCTTATCTGTACACATTTAACAATACTCAAAAAGCACTTTTGAGTTGTTATACAAATAGAGTTTGATCAATAATTAAATACGCTGCCACGGTCAGATGCAAACACTAGACTGAAAGAGAACAAAAAAATAGATGATGTCAAAATAAAAACACTTTACAGACCTTCAGTAATCCTGAAGGGAAAAGGGAAAATTGTATTTTATGTCTGCACACGGTATTTTGCGCGCATTGTATGCTCATTTCTATCTGATCTATCTAAGGTAGATCAACTCTCTCTTAAAATCCTGTAATTCCCAATGGCACAACTTCCTCTGGTTATCACAGAAAACAAGACAACCAAAATAGTAAGTCTAATAAACTTAGAGCGTAAATGCAGCATTTCGATGGAGTTGAGACGAGAACTTTGCAGGGAATCGTCCTTTTTTTTCTTGTTCTTTTAAGTGTCTCTCACTCCGTCTGCATTTGTGACTCCCAGGCTTTACTTAGTTACATAACTGCACCTATGTGTATCCACATGCTGATGGACTGAACAACACTAAGCCCCTGCCGCTGCCTCTGAGAGTCCAACATTGGCTTCCTGCCCCTGGCCACACCAAGCCCAATCTTGTCTTTGTTTGCAACTACAGTCGAGTGCTAAAGGTGTGCCCTGTTGGTCAAGCAGAGAGGAGAAAGTGTTCCCATGATTGTACAGTCAGAGTTATTCTAGATCCAGCGGAGAACATCCCTGCAGTCTGCACCTCTCCCACTGCTGGTGTCTTTTCCAGTCACAGACCAGAGACGCCAGAGCTCGGCAATTATGGCAATTTTTGGATGACATCAGACGAGCAAATGAATGATTTCATTTAGATGTCTTTTTTTTTTTCTCTGGATCTGGTGCGGAATGCAGAACCTATAATAGAGCATGTCAAAACACGGTGGGAGGATTGTTTAGACGTTCACGTGTGCAGCTGGCTGCTGGGTAATCCCAGCCTGGTGGGGTGGTTCGTCTGCTAATAATGACCACTGTTTGGTGTCGCCACTTCCAAAAAGCAGGCTGAGAGGCCGGACCACCCAAAGACTTTAAGAACCTCCTTTTACGTTCAGCTGTGTCTAAATCTCTATTTACTGCCACACACACACACTCGCACACGTGCCAAATCTGCCAAATCGGGCGCTAGTTTGGTGGTGCCGCAGTTTTAGACTACCTTTGACCAAAATAACTGGGGTAACCAACCAAAATAGCTAAATGACTGACTAAACTAAGCTTGAATTAAACACGAGACGTTTAACCCCATCCTGACTACAGAAGGTCTGTTTTCCCGTGTGACACGTGAGCTGCAGATCAGGAAAAACGCGGACAAAGAAAATGATTCAAGCCAGCAAGGGACAAAGGACAAAAAACAAGAGGGGGGGGGTTTGTGAAATATATAGCATGTTTCATCCAGAATTGCCAATTAGATTCTAACACATGGGACAGGGAATGAGTCATATGTATGACTTGTCTGCAAAAGGATCCTGTGGTTCTTCTCAAGCCTGCGATTTTGATCTCTGAGCTCTTTCCGTTTGTGCTGCAGTTTCAATTTCCTGACAAACAAGAGAAAGACGGACACTCTTGCCTCCTTTCTGAAAGAAGAACAAAAGGCTCCCGTGCAGAAACCGTGTCACAAACTGACCAGCGCTTCATCACAGAACGCTGTAGTTTTGTGCTTTTGCGACAACGAGTCAAATAACTCATATGAAAAGTGGCTGTTTGCAAACATTTGGCTGCTCAAGCCCATCGGGTCAAACTTGGCTAATTAACAAAGCGGTGTTCCAGTGCCAACAGGATGAATTGTGTTAGTGTGCAAATCCCTTCTTAGTCTGATTTCCTTTTCAACAGCACAGTAATCCACTGAGTGCACTATAGTTCAAACGCTGAGACGTGTCCGGCACCTTTCCCCTACCTCTGTCAGCGGCCACAGGGCTTTCTTTCACATTCTGCAGATGAAGCAGGAGTTGGACCTTGGTGTTCCTGCACGCAGCGCACAATAGCACTACAAACCATTTTGCTGGTATTTTAGGCAATAGACATGCACAAAGTGGTGCATGATTAAGAACGGGAAGGAAAACAATACAGGGTTTTCAAGGTTTTACAAACAAAACCTGAAAAGTCAGCATTTACATTCAGCTGACTGTATATTCATATGGCTGTAGTTACAGCCTTAGTTAGGTGCGTCTTCCTGCTTTGCACATCTAGCGACTGAAAGTTTTGCAAAATAGCTCAAAATCAGTCACACTGGATTGAGAGCATATGTGGACAGCAATTTGCAAGCACTGCCACGTTCTTGGTTTGATTTAGGTTTGGACTTTGACTGGGCCATTCTCCCGCACGACTTTGATCAAAACCCTTCCCATGTAGCTTTGAGCTCCACGTTTCGCTGTAGTCCTGCTGGAAGGTGAACCTCGAACCTGTTGCTGCCTGTTTGCGGTGGTGTCATACAGTTTCAGGTGATGAATTTGAACAGAGCTTTGTTTTATGTTCATAGATGTTCATTAACTTCTCACACAAAAACAAAGTTTCTCTGAAATAATCTTATAACTCAAAAGGGGCCAATAAGTGTATGCAGCACTTTACGGCCCTTCAAAATATCAGTAAGTGTCTTGTTGCAGATCTGTCACTTTTATTGACTAACATTAATATATCTAAGTTAATAAGGACTGCGGATCTGAGAAAGTAACACTTTGTTGAATTTAGTGTTTGCCACAATAAAGTCTCACATAAAATTGAACAAAAAGTAACTGTACAAACTTGGATAATAGTCAGTGAAGGAGATATTTGGAGGTTTTTGTATCTTTTACAGCATACAATATTTGTCTGAAATGTTTGAGGAACAATAAACATTTAATGGCAATAATTTATTCTTAAGGTTATTTCATGGAACAAGACACAAATAATGCTGATGGATAGTAATTATTTGTTTTTGTTTGTTTTTTTTGTTTTCCTGCTATTCTACATTAATACATTTTGCTTGAAGGTGGTTGTTTGAGCAGCATAACTACAGAGAATCTGAGCCACTCTAACTATAAGCTTTGTCAAAAAGAAAAGTTAGTCTTAAAAGTAGACGGGGTGTCTGCCTCACGGACCAAAACTGGGAGTTGGTTCCACAGGAGAGGAGCCTAATAGCTAAAGGATCTGCCTCCCATTCTACTTTTAGAGACTCTAGGAACCACCAGCAGACCTGCAGTCTGAGAGCGAAGTGCTCTGTTAGGAACATACGGGGTAATCAGAGCTCTGATATATGATGGAGCTTGCTTATTTATATGTGAGAAGGAGAATTTTAGAACTCTTGCTGCAGCTGATGAATCTGTGATTATTTATAAATGACCCCAAAAAGCTTGCAGTTCTTGTTTCTAGTTGAATGTTTGTCATTTAAATAAGAACTGTCAAACAAAGTTTTCTGCTGGAAAAGAAAAACGACCAGCTGCACCTTGTCAGGGTCACTAACAGGAAGTTGATAGGTCTTGGCCTTATGACGTTGGAAGAGTTTAGGAAATATTAGGTACATATTTCAATATAAATGCATGAAAATTCATAATAAATCTTGATGTGTGGACCCAGTTCTTACTTTTTTTTAAATCAGTGAAGTTGTATTTGTCATCATTTCCCCCTGAAAAATAAACCATTCAAATAAATTGGACATTAACAAAAGTCTAAAATGAAGTTTGATTCATGCCCATCGTGAGTGTATGTAAACTGTAGAACGGGTGGATGTGATGTCTTGCTTTATAAAAACTGACATCCTCGTTTGTTGTCTCCACTTTTTCCCCCGTTTGCTGTACATCCCCCGTTCTCGGCTGGCTCCCTGTGGGAGGAACTAAAACTGTGAACTCGTGAATCATTTCAGAAAAAGAAAACAGTAAAAGCAGGCTTGGCTGTACAAACATCTGTGTTCGTTTCCAGTTTGTGGAGGATTTATCGCCACCACACGAGACTTCAAGAGCCCGAAGGAAAAGGAACCTCGTCCAAAAGCCCCATCGCACAAAAATAAGTAAACAAAGAAGTCCTCCGGAGCACAAGCTGACATATTAAAGCGTGGGTGACGTCCCTGCTAAGAGATCCCCGGTGTGTGTGTGTGTGTGTGTGTGTGTGTTGAAGAGCGGAAATGTATGCAGTATTCAGTAGGAGGGAAAGGCTGATGAGTGTATATGTGTCTGTTTTGGCTCACTGACAGCGCACAAACCCACTCTGTCTTGGTGAGTTCAGGAAGTCACAGGGTCTCAGAGCAGAGGAGGCATCTCTGGCTGCTTTGAGACTTCTTCTCAAGCTTCCTGTTAACATCATGTGATGATGTCACCTTTTAAACACACACAGCAACGAAATAATCCCGTTGTGTTGGTTTGAAAAATATTGTAACGATAACCCGAATAATAAAGACATTACTTATTTATTTACTAATAAAGAAGAAGGGCTTCTGCTGGGACCACAGCCAAGCGAAAAAGGTGAAAACAAAAAGATTGCAAAGATGAAGAAAAACATTTTGATCCAATCAAATCATTAATGATTCAGTCTCAACTGAGCCATGGAAAGCAGGTTACTCTGTTACATCACTTTGGCTGAGGACCAAAGGTCAGAGTTGGCTGCCACAGTAAACTTTAGCAGTGCTTTATCGCTGTTCTGCATCTCTGGCTGCAGCAAACACTCTTCTCTCTTGTCTGAGGCTACAGAGCTGGCTGACGGTTTTAAGGTCCTTTTAAGCTTTTATGTTTTATATTAAGCCATAATTAGATTCAGGGTATTTTTTTCTAACCAAATTGCACAATGTTTATCACAGTGACCGAGCAAAACAAGTTATCAGGTAAAATGCCTTGGTTTAGAAATTATTAAAGTATCAGGATCAGCCTTGGAGTCCCTGAGTCTAATTTTAATGTCAATCACCCCATAGTGCCAGGCAGCAAACTGTACAACTGCATCTTTCATGGTGAATTCAAAGAAATCACAGGCTTTTCGATTTTGCAAAGTTATCAAAACTGCATTTTAGGCCATAAACATTATTTAGTTGATCTAACAAACCCGTGCTTGTTCTAAAAATCTGAATCTTTTATTACTCTTATTACTGATTATGTCCAGAGCCGTCACATTTTAAAACATTCAAAGACCTAATTGTTTGAGGCGGGACAACCATATTTTTCTTGTAGGTTTTGTCATCAAAGAGTTGGGCCTGATATAAATTATGTTGTGAGCCAAATTATCAGTGAGTCATTTAAAAAAAAGATGTGAAAATGCTACCTTTTGTCTAGCATTTCAACAAAATGCTGAGGGTGAAAACCTCGTCTGCATCAGCAAGAATTTAGTCGCATGCTTTCAGTTGTCTTTGTAAAAAAACAGATGAAAAATGTATGCAGGTTTTATGTGATGGACAATTAGAACATCATTTCTAAACACCATTTAGGATGTATTACATATTAAGACAGTCCTACAGAAACTCCAATAGGGACAAAATAAATAAAATCTGCAACGTTTGGACCGTTATTGTCAGATGAGTGGAATATAACCACAACACCGAAATGTAGCGTTTACTGCACTAACCATGGCTGTAAGCTGAATTCTCTCGGTATTTATAAGCTCACAAACACACAAGAATCCACTTTGTAAAGCTCCCGCCTCAACCGTTCGAAAAACGACCCAGCAACCAATCATGTTGCAGTATTGAGGTTTAAGGTACCAAGCCAATCACTTGATGCGGTGATTGGCTAGAAACTTTGGTAGGCGAGCGCTGGGTGTTGCTTCGACCAATCAGCTCAGAGAGTTCTGCTGAAATTCCCTCCTCTTCCCAAACGGACTGGATGGGACCCAGACTGATAATGAGTAGAACTAAACCGAGAGTGCTACACATTAGTCTGGCTTGCCAGGTTACATCTGCACATGTGTGTGGCATTCATTTTAAGCTCAACATTTGTTATTGAGATGCTTTTAGACAGATTCCCAACAGATTGTTCTATTTCTGTCAGGGAGAAAAGTTAGCTTTTGCATCACTCTGCCACAGATCAGGCCATCCATCAGGTTCTTGGTTAAGCAAGGCTTTAAAGTATTTTGTTGAGCATGTTATGTAGCTCCTTTAGTCAGGTTAAAAAGGTCTGTTCTGTTTAACTTTTGGCTCTCTCTCTCTTTTATCTTTATAGTAGGTACACCTGGTCTGGCGTTCTGTTAACTGTGACATCATCCAGAGAAGACGGATCACCCGCTACTACCATCTAATGTAGAACAGATTACTAGATCAATGTGTGCTTCTGTGCTTTTTGTCTCTCTTGTTGTATCTCTGTTCTGTCTTCTGTAACCCCAGTCAGTCGAGGCAGATGACCGTTCATACTGAGCCCGGTTCTGCTGGAGGTTTTCCTTGCCGTTAATGGGGAGTTTTTCTTCCCACTGTCGCTTCATGCTTGCTCAGTATGAGGGATTGCTGCAAAGCCATGGACAATGCAGATGACTCTCCCTGTGGCTCTACGCTTCTCCAGGAGTGAATGCTGCTTGTCGGGACTTTGATGCAATCAACTGGTTCCCTTATATAGGAAATTTTTGACCAATCTGTTTAATATGATTGATTTTGACTTTGTGAAGTGCCTTGAGATGACATGTTTCATGAATTAGCGCTATATAAATAAAATTGAATTGCATTGAATTGAATTGTTCGTGCTTTTTCTTTTTACATCTGTGCACTGATGTATCTTTGACAGAGTTTCAACTTCATAACTTTGTTTTTAACACCAGGGATACCGTAAGACATTACGTAAACAGGATTGTGAATATATAGTAAAGGTTTTCCTTCACTGCTGTGAGCAGGTGTATATCTATAGCTTTGAACACTCCCTCGATCAAACCGGGACTTGGGAAAAACAATTGTACTCAGTTTGAACGGGCCGGCTAAATCCATCCTGCGAGAGCAGACTGAAGCCACGTGTGCTTAGTGTCCTCACTGTAAGATGTCAAAATGTGAATATTTTAGAACCTGGAAATCTGGACGTTGGACATAAACGTGGGGATTGTACAAGCAGATCAACGAGGCTCTTCCAAATCCGTTTCTTCTGTTTTATGTTTCATTGCCTTGAAAACATTTATTCCAACACATACAACAAACCGACCAAGGTCAACACTCCAGGACGACTCAAATGTAAAATCCTTACTACTAAAACATCTCACCAGAGGAATGTTTTAAATAAAAGTTAATGGGAACTCGGATGTTTTCACATGAAATTTTTTATTTCTTTGGGTTCTTTTAGGCGGCGCCACAGCTTCTGACTATAAACGTCAGACCTTTTGGTAGACGGACAAATAATTTCATGAGAAATGGAGCTGCTCAGTTTTATTTCTCACTGTGGGAGCTGGTGGATTAGTCAGTAATTGAAATAATCAACAAAACAGCAGGAAAACACAGATCTGATTTTCTCACAACTTATTCAAGTGAGATTCAAAACTTGGAAATGCTCCCAAATAAAAAACTGGAAAATATTTTGTTTCATTGTTTTTTTTTTTACCAAAGTTTGTTTGGAATATTCAATATATCGAATTTAATTTGATTTTATGTTTGTTTTACACAATAGTGTTTAAAAAAATCCTTCTTCCTTTGAGGAACGTTTAACAATTTGTTTACAACAAATCTGTTGTAAACATGGACCTAGTTTTAGTGTTTGAACAGGGTCAATACTATGCTCAGCTGAAATTTACAACCATCTTATTTGTCTTTACAGCACTAATCAGAAGAAAAATATGAATAAAACGCTTGTTTGAGGCTCCCATGATGTTCTCTGACAGCTCCCCTATGAGGGACAGTGAAACATAATAAGGATTACCATGGTTTGGAGGACCATGAAGTGAAAACTGGCAAAACAAAGTACTGATTTATATGTTTTGACAAACCTCACATTTTTTTTTTTCTTTTATTGGAGGAAGAAAGTTCATGAAGAAAAGTCGGTTTTGATCTCGGAAAACTCCATCCACAAAAGTGCTCCAATAACTCTGGCGTTACATGGAGACACGACGACTTTGCTTGGATTAATATCAGCACCAAACCATGCGGTTATTATAACCAGATCATGTCGATCAGTGTTCCCAGTCCCCTGCAGCTGGAGAACGACTGTGGGAGCAGAGGAGCCAGACAGGCGCAACAAAGATATAGACATGTGGAAAACTTGGTGATATTTGTGAGTGCTGACTAAACAAACCCCCAACAGACTGGACCAGGGTCCTCCTGCATGAGTCACCAGACATAAAAAAACAACACATGGAGATCTTCAACATTTCGCTCGTGTTGATGAAGAGCAAAGCCCTTTTCTCCACATTTCGCTTCCTGTCCAGTTCCAGGAATGAAAGAAGGACGGGATACAAGTGAAAGAAGCCTTGTTGATGGCCTCCATGTGACGTCCAGCGGGTGTGAAGGTAAGCCCAGGGTGGTATCAGCACTTAAACTCACTTTTGAAAAGGCTTTTTCAAAACTCCCTTTCCCCCAGAAAGATCTCTTAAACATGATCCAGGGCATGTACAGTAATCCTGTTGTGCTCCATTTTTAGGCACAGCCCACGTAAAATGTGCATTGTAATTTCCTTTTAAGTGGAAATCTTGACAAACAAATGCTTCATCAAACCCTTTTAACAACCTACAGGTTTATGTGAGTCAATAATTCCTAACAAGAGCAATCTGGATGGATAGCTCAACATCAGCAGATTCTTCCTGTTAATCTTAAACTGAAATGTTGCAGGGTTTCCCACCAGTCCGGATGAAGTCTCCAAGTCATGTCAGCTGCTTAGCAGAAGGTTTCCTACCCACACTGGGAAGCTGGGATCATCTAAGCAATGCAGGTATTATTGTTGTAGTAATGGCCAAGGAACTGGAGTCAACAATGTTTTGTCAAATACATGGATTTGTGGAGATCAATGCTAATTGTTAGTGTTTACGAACAGCTCTGTCTGCATTTATTGGCTCGGCTCGTAAAGATGTTACGTCCCTTCCCGGCTTCCTCGCCGTCCGTACTGATAGGATAAGTATGTGTCCTTGTCCAGCCTTCGTCCATCAATTTAATTATAGAACAGAATAGAAAATAGGACTTTATTTATCTTTGAGGGGAAATTGCAACGCTCAAAGCAGCTCAACATGAAACAACCACACCAGTAGTCAGCCATTTAGTGCCGTATGACACAGAGAACACAAAGAATCAAAACAACAAGAAGAAAATAGAGCCTAAAATCACATTACTATTAACTAATTAATACATTAATCTCCCCTGTAAACATATGTAAACATTTATGAGGTGCCCATTAAGAATGAAAGGTTTATTTATTACATTTACGGCCTTAACGTGAGGAGTTACACAATCTGATGCTATGGGGACAAAGGATCTCCTGAAACGCTCAGTTCTGCAGCACAGAGAGAGAAACCTACTGCTGCGAACACTCGTCTGATGCTCCAGGAGGCTATCCAGAGGGTGTCTGCTGTTGTTTAGGGTTTAATCCCGGGAGACGGGATTCCCGGGAAGTCTGATCAAAACTATTTCCAGATTCCCGGGAAATGTTGTGACTTGAAACGGGAAATGAAAGTTTAAAAAAAATCCAGTGCGCTCCTATTGGAGTGCACGTCTATTGTTGTCTTACGGTAACGTTGCATTCAGTAGCCTACCGCCTAAGGATGTCTACTGCCAGCTTTGTATGGGAGCATTTTAAAAAGGTTGAAAATGAAAACACAAAGTGCATGTTGTGTGATCGGATTGTCAGGTGTTCTGGGGGATCAACAAGTGGATTGCGCAGACATTTAGAATCTCAGCATAGTAAAGTTCCTGAAGAAAGCCCATCAACAAAACGTCTCAAAACGCTAGGTGGCTACTTTAGCAAAGCTAGCAAGTCGCTTGGTGAAATACTAGCGGAGATGGCAGCTTTTGATGGATTTACGTTTAGTAGTATGGCAAAATGCGACTATCTCAGATCAGCACTTAAGAGAGATGGACATATATATGGACATATATGGCGCGTGTGTGCGGGTGTGTCTGAGCCCTCCCATCTGCGGAGGACACCGGACGGTGGATGATGCACTTGGCTGAAGGCAGACGCACCTCAGAGCACACCAGAGGCATAACTACAAAAAACAGCTATTTCCCAGGATTCCTGGGAAATGCAGAGTCTATTCCGGGGATTTGATACATCTCATTTTCGGGAAAAATATTAAACCCTGCTGTTGTTCAGAATGGACTTTCCCTACTACATCTCTTACAGGCTCCGGTCTCCCACCCAGCACCGAGCTGGCCCTTTCAGCCTGCTTGTCCAGCCGCTTGAAGTTCTTACCAGTGAGGCTGCAACCCCAACACCCTGCAGCAGGGCCTCCATGTTAGGGGACCAGTTCAGCCTATATCACCCAGGAGGACCCCCAGGTATTTATGGGTGTGCACTATTTCAATGTCCTCCCCCTGTACTGAGGCTCGCTGATGTTGCATCTTTTTACTCCCAAAATCAAAGACCATCTCTTGAGTTTTGTTGGCCGTGTTCAGGTGAAGACAGCGTTTTTCTGCATCAGTCTGTGAGTCCCTGGATTCCTGCTCCTGGTCTTCCCTGATACAAGCTACAATAGCCCTATCATCAGAGTACTGTTGTTTATAACAGGTCTACTGTGTATGGTGTAAACAAAAATTGTGCTAAAGCTGTCCCCCATGGAGCACCAGTGCTGCTCCTGACCGTAGCGGAGACACAGCTCCCCAGCCTGACGTACGGAGGCCGATCCGTCAGGTAGTCGGTTATCTAGGCAGTCAGGAAGCGAACTGTTCCCATCCTATCCAGTCTGTCGGTCAGGATGGGGGAGTTGGGTTGTACAGAAAAAGTTTTTAAAAAAAATCAAAGAAGAGGTATCTCACCTGGGATCCCAGCTCCTCAAGATAGGAGTAAACTCGATGCAGCATACACAGGACAGCATCCCCCACTCCAATGCGCTCCTGATAAGCTAACTGGAGTGGTTCCATTTGATCAGCGACCTCTGACCTCTGCTCTTTCTGTAGATATGGACAAGTTCAGGAGGATAGTTATTTTCCTGTAACCATTTCCAGGCTTGGTTGGCATGTTCTCTTGTCTAGAGTGGGTCAGAGAAACGGGGCTGATGGTCAAGTCCTGTTTATGCTTCAGGGAAACCAGAAGTCATGGACGACTAGTCAGACGTTCCTGGACTCTTTAACTCAAAAATGTATGTTTTCCAAAGGGCTTTAGTTGTGGTTATTTTATATTATTTCTTAAGGGGGGGGGGCAAGAATTGTGTCATGTAAAAGAATTGATATTTCTACATTTGTGTGTGAACAGGTGATAGGTCAGTAAAAGTTACAATTATTTTAAGACACCCTATCCAGCAGTGCCAAAAAGTCTGAAAGGTGCTGAATTATTTCTTCTTTCTTTTGAATTGGCTAAACAATATTTTTAATTGATCAGTTATACACACGTCAGTAGTTTAGTTCTTGTGATTTTGCAGACATTGTCAAATCAACATAGTATTTTCCTTCAGTGTTTATTTCTTTTTCTTTTTATGGAAACATAATTTTAATTTTCTGGTTTACTTTTTCTCCATGAATAATTTTACAACCCTACTTTAAAAAGTCATTTTAAAGCCTTTATATCTTTCATTGACTCTTGTCAATGTGACTTTAGGTGATGTGGGTGAACCTCTAATGATAAAACAACATACAGCTTGATTTGATCTTTGAACACTGAATGTTGAGGAGCTGCTGCATTAAAGAGAATCACCATTACAGCCAAAATGAAACACATGCTGATTTGTGTATTTAAATGTGTGTGTTTCTGATTCCAGTTGATTAAGTTTATTTTCACTTAAAAAAAGGCAAACATTTCCCATGTGTCTGGCAGTAATAATCAGCATGTGTTGGACCATAAATCGCTAAAGCGAAATGTCCGATGCCGTGAAACGATCACAGTAATAATCAAGTCTTAAAAAAGAAAGAACAGGCCGGTTTATTTGCCAGCCCCCAAAAATAAAGATTTACTTGCACCGACACAGATGATAAATGGAGTTGACAGCCCAGTTTCAGACATCACAGCAGTTGGATGGGAACAGAGTTAGGATGGGGCGAGCTGCGGCCCCCCTCGGTGGGTAAACTCTGCACACTGCAGCCATTCAGTTGGCCCAGCTCACAGGATAAAGTTAGGATTGTTTGTCAGTGGGCTGCAATGCCAAGAATCCCCAGCACTGTGTGCAAGTGTCTCTCACACTTCTGCCTCCCCAGCAGCAGTTTCCATCTGCCGTGACACCCAGTGCCCCCTGATCTCAGAAGTCAGTCAAGTTTCAGATTCCGTGTCCCCTCCTGCAAACGTTCCTGGTTGCTAACACTTAATACTCCTACTTACCCCTCCCTGTTCCGAGCAGAGCGTGCCCGGTCTATTCTCTGCTCCTGTCTTTCCCAGTAGGCACCCCACCGCACGCCATGACATCACTTTCTCTCTCGCGAACGGCCAGGCATGTCTGATGATTCAGACCTTTTGTCAGTCAAGTGTCCGTCTGAATCCAATCCACCTGCAGATCGATGCTGAACTCCAGATGCTTTATTTGCGACGCGCAGATCCACTCTGTTACAGGCTGTGTAAAAACTTCTACTAAATATTTACAGTAGTGCAATTTTTTCTCACACTTAGATGTATCTGACAGACTGACGGTTAGATGTGTCTTATACAGAGATAATACAGAGTAAATAGAAAAATTGTTATTTTCTTATAATATTTTCAATGATGGGGGGGGGGGCATTCAAGACAACAGGGTCCCCTAAACTAACTACAATAACTGGTTATGCCACCTTTGGAGGTAACAGAGCTCAGAGCTCTTAACTGTCTGCCTCAGAAATTAAAATTTATCTTTATTTATTCTAGTTTTTCTTCCAGAAGAAACTACAAAAAGAGCTTCTCTTACTGTTAACTCTGCGTATTGCTTGTGTAAATATAAAAAGTGTGTCTGGACCAATTTCCTGTGTCATTTTTGTGTCTGTTCTGCCTTTCCAACATCCCATGGGTCGTGGCACATGGCAGCACACACTGGTTCTGAAGGTTTCTTCCTGTTAAAATTGAGTTGAGTCCTTTTCACTGTTGCTGCATACATGTTCAGCATGAAGAATGCTTCACATTCCTAAGATGAATAACCTTTTACCAGTTAGTATCATAAAGTGCCTGTGGTGAATTATAAGTGAGATCAATTGGAATTTAAGATAAGATCAGATAAGATGATAATTCCTTTATTGTGCCTGGAAAGTTCGGGAGTGTGGCACACACAGACAGTTACACACAATCATTAGCCATGAAAAAGAAGACCTAATCTAAAATTAGGTCTAAAAAGCACCAAGAGTAGAAGATAAAAAAGTAAATACCAGATTAAATAAATATTGCACAGTGGAAAAGAATTTAACAGTGGAAGAGACTCCAGCCTAGTTACATAAAACTCGATGCTACGATATGCAATATGCATGATAGTGCAGCAGCACCCCGATGTTGCTAAGGCGTGTGCAAGTTACATTAGCAATAGATCAGAACCCCCGCAACCATTAGCATGATGTAAACAGTTATTGAGTTTATTCAGTTTGTTGTGAGCAGCAGAGATGATGAGAAATGACCTGCAGTATGCAGCTGAATTTAATTCTAATTGGATTGATTTGATTATATGTTAAAGGAACATAGCCACATTATTTGAGACTCTATTTATACATCAGTAGCTCACTCTGGTTGCATGCAAAGTTTTCCTGAAAGATTATCATGTCCTGCTGGCGTATTAGTTGTTATTTTTGGTGTTATACGCTTTGTTTTTGCCTCTCGGTTAGGTTCAAGCGCTTACTTCAACAATTTAAACTATACAGGCATGAAATATCCATCAAAAATAAAATAATAAAACAAGATTAGGAGAAATGTGAAGGAGGTCATAAAACCATGTGGCTCCACTCAAACTGCCTGACTTACTGCAGCAGTAGCCACTCCCATAACACCGTAAATCTCTAATGAGCAATTAAACATGCCAGTTTGCTAAAGAGCTTTAGTATAGTCGTTAATATTACATATCCTTGCTCATGAGAATTGTTTACCATTTAACATCATGTACATATATTTTAACTTATGAATAATCATTTTCTATCTTAACTTAAATCACCACAAAAACCTGAACTTCCTGAATTTAAATTACCCTCCACATCTAAATGAACTTAAACTGAATTTAGGCTTCCACTGTCCTTATTAATACTGTGATAATAGTGATAGCAATGCTATTCTTAGCTTCCACAATCTTAAGTACAAACAACATTATTATTAGATTGATTGGTTTTTACCTTGTTGCTTTGTCCCTGTTTCTGTTTATGAACGGGAATTGTCTTTCTCCTCGATGTTCTGATGTGAGGCTCTTAGACTTGCTTAGAGATGAATTTATTTAATTAATAACAGTTCGATCACCCCGATCTGCCACTTTACTACAAGGCATTGCAGAGGGGTCAGGCTCGGTCCGGCATTATTTAGTAGGGATTTTGTAGTCGCCGTCTGACTTTCTGATAGTTCTGCAGTACTGCCAGTAGATGGCGCCACGTCTGTTTATATCTGCTCATGGGGTTGCTGGGGTTCTATTTAGGCTCAAAAAGGACTATCACTATATATATACACCGCTGGTGTATATAGTCTTATTTTATCATGATTGAACGTTTTTGGCCTTTTTTTACAAGTATATAATGTGGCTATGTACCTTTAAATAACATATATTTTATCTGTTTTTCTTGTAAAATGACTTGAGATGACATTTGTTGTAAATTGGTGCCAAGTAAACTGACTTTAATTGAAAGTAAATGAACAATATGGTTGTTAGTGACCATACAACTGTATAGCAGTGGACCAAGCACACATCCTTGTGGAGCGCCTGTTTTGACAGTAATACTTTTGCAGGTACAGCCCCAACCTTCACTGCCTTTGTCATAACACCGAGGAAATCTAACATCATTATGCTTTGCCGTTTTGCTATGGAAGATCAGTATTTATGTTTAAACGTGCACACATTTTCAGGTTAATAGAGGGGTGTGACTTGCTTTTCTGCAACCATAAATTATATCAAGGAGGCTGCTCTGCACCAGCTTTTAGAAGCTTTATCCCATGTTTGAATTTGTGATGAACTTGGGGGAATTCCTCAGCACTGCACACACACACACACGCACACACACACACACACACACACACACACACACACACACACACACACACACACACGCACAGACACACACACACACACACACACACACACTTGTTTAAAGTGCAAAGTGAGGATTGTGCCTTGACTTCCATAGACTTCCATTCATTTTTAAGCCTTACTGTGGCCTAATCCTGACCCTAACCCTAACCCCAACCTTTACCGGTATATATCTAATCCCTAACCTAAAACTAATTTACATCTTAGTGCTATATCTAACCCCTAGCCCTATAAAAAAGTGAGGACCAAAAATGTCCTCACTTTACATCAAGGTCCTCACTTTACTAGTAAAATGAGCAAAAACTGTTCTTGCTCAGCTACAAATACAAGAACACAAAGACATCCCATTTGGGTAAAGCCTCATTGTCAGCCTGCTCCAATCGATCAGTCTTTACCACGGATGTGTGTTTCCCCTCTGCAACCTCCAGATGATGTCACATCTAGTCATGTGCTCCCACAGTCCTGCTTAATTTAAAACATCATCACATCCTGACTAAGGCAAGCATGATCAGGATCACGGTGAGTGTTCAAGGTTTGTTTTGCACCGACCTAACCAACCACATATACTGTATGAGCAGGACTTTAACTCTTTAGAGTGATCTGACATTATTCCTTTAAAAGGAAATGGTAAATGCAGATAAGGAGTGTCAATTCTGTTGTGGCTAAAGTCTGGAGAGTTTCTCAGTTTTCACACAGACAACCACTGAACATTTTACGTTCATGTAAGTCTCAATTAAACATCTCAGAGTAATTTCTGGCTAAAATTGCTTTTTCTGTCATCCGGATGTGGCAGCTTTTAAGAAATCCGGTTGAGCCATTACCAAAAGGTAGAGTCGGCGATTTTTCCGGAAGTTTCTCCAAGTGTCTTTTTGAATACCTGCGTGTGCACAAGATCGTCTTACTTGCTACCTTCCACTCCTCAGGGGATAGTGTGAATGTTTTTTCCCCAAATCCACTCTGGTCTTATTCCACCTTTTCTCATAAACTTGTACATGGTTTGATTTTTGCAACTCTAAGCCTGTTTAAAATATACGCTGTGAGCAGTGTAGCTACAGTGAACAGCTAACACCAAACTAACCGCTAAGCTAACCCGATACATAAACACTATAAGTGCACATGCACAACCAGCAAGCGGAAACTAAAAGCGAACGTGCATGGTCATTACGTGAGCGTGTCACAATGATTGGCATATGGGACAACCAATAGATAAAGTGATCCCCCCGGAACTCCAGGGACAATCCCTGCTCTTCGGCAGTGATTGGTCAGAGTTTTTACAGGCAAGCAGTTCCCACAAAGATATCTTTTTTAACCATCTTTTTCTGAATACTAAATGTATTGACTATTGTCAAGGACCATTTTACCCGCCATAAAAAAAGTTTTTCTGAACAGGATTACCAACTATAGCTTTAAACACTGCCTGATGTTATTTTGTTTGTCGATTGGAGGTCTGTCATCTCTCTTGGTTATAACAAAAATTAAATAAAAACAATTGGATCCATTACAAATTGGATAGTTTAGGCAATTTTTAGAGTACGTTTTTAATTTTGTGCTACTAGTGGCCTTTACGTATTAGACAGCGGGCTGAAAGAAACTGTGGTTGAGAGAGAGAGAGAGTGAGGGGAAAGGTCCACAGGCCGGGACTCAAACCCGGAACGGTTGCAACGGTTGAGGACTTCAAACATGGGTCTACCCCTGGGCCACCACCAACTTTCAAAAGTTTTTGAATTTTATCATTATTTTATCACAAAAAAGACATAAGATCTATTCTATACTAGCAAACCCTAGAATAAAGAAACACAAAGGAAGAGGTGGTTCACTGTAGGATTAGCAAGTCTGCAGGGACAGTTACGGTCAATCATAGCCAAATGTACTTTACTTCAAGTTATTTGTAATGTCACATAATTCCAGATTTCCGTAACATTGAATGTGACAAATATAAATTTTACATACTGTTTTTACAGTTGCGGGGGCTTCTAGCAAGTAGCCTGGCCAGCCACTCAGTCAGTAGGTCAGTCTGGCTGACCAGGCTGAGAGTCTGTGTATTAAAAATAAAATGACAATTAGAAAAATACAAGTTTTAACTTCATTACCCTGTGGCAGACAGCAACCAATGTCAGTCGTGTTTCAGTGATTAAAGTATTTAGGTATGACATAAGAAATATCCAGACCAGACATGAAAATTGCTGCACCAAGGCTCATTTTGTCATTAAAAGTAACACAAGACCTTAATTAAAAAAAAAAGATGTCTCTTTAAGCACAAGATTTGCATCATTAAAAAAAATTAGTAGGTCCCCTGGACGGGTTCTTCTTTGGTGAAACATTTAATCTCTTTTCCAAGAGACTTCTTTAGTCTGAGGAGATAAATGTAAACTCTGTAAACTGTAAAAAAGAAATGTAAAATGGAAACTCTGCCTTATAAGCAGTGCCTTGGGTCAACAAGTTTAAGCGTGACAATCAAAAGTGGTCGCTCACATGCAAAAGAGGACCATCAGTCTACAAAGCCATCGTTAGTGCTTTAATGACCATTAACTGTTTCCAGGGGGCTGAATCATGCTCGCAATAACAACATTGTAAGAGGGGGACAATCAGACCAAGAGGCCTCCACCCTTGTTTAAGGTTTCCCTTCACAAAAAATGGCCTCCTTTACTCCTCTCTCAAACCAAGGTTCCTCTATATCCAGGATGAAAACATCTTCATCCCTGAAAGAGTGACAGCTGGGCTGCAGATGAGAGTAAACTGCAGAATCTTGGTCTGATGATGTGGCTCTTCTGTGCTGGTCCATCCTTCTGGCCAGTGGTTGCTTTGTTTCCCCGAAGTCTATCTGGTCACAGCCTCCTGGCACTTAACAGCGTACACAACATTGTTCTGTTTGAGCCAGGGGAGCAGATCTTTGGGGTGAACCACTCTTCCTCCTCATGTGTTCTTGGACGTCATGATTATCTCTCCTTCCACCTGGCTCCTGAGTTTGTCATGTCATTGTCTGCTCTATGATACAGAGTCTGATGACTCCCAAGCTGTGCTCCAGTGGGTGGTGGGAGTCAAACCGCAGGTACTGGTCTGTGTGGGTGGGTTTGCAGTACACATCAGTTTCTAAATGTCCTCCATCCGAGAATGGGACGTCACTATCCAGAAAAGCCAACCTGCCATTTTTTTTATATCCTCTGATGTAACTGTATATTTTTATCCACAGAGTTGATGGGATCAGTGAAAATGTTGGACTTACTGAGATTTAATGGTAAGACCCATTGTTAGAATGATGAAGTCTGTCGCTTACAATGTTTCCAAATATCTGGCATCTGTACCCGGTCCTTTATTTGGCAACCCAGAAAAAACATGAATTTTGTGGGCAAGATGAGGGATGTCATGGTTTATGGTCTCCTTTGATGTCATATCACTGTACGTATGCCCTGTTTATGAAGCAGTGGACGTGGTCTGTGCAAGACTAAAATCAGACACCATCCTTAGCAACAGAATGACTCTTTCTACTTTCAGTTCCACAGAACTGTTCCAACTCCTGAAACTGTGCCTGCAGGTAACCTACTTTACATATGGGGGCAGGGGGGTATAATGAATAGAAACATGGGTCCGCTATGGGATTCCCAGATTCTCCTATTGTTACAAACCTGTACATGAAAGAAAAGAGAGCTTTAGCTTCCTTCTCAGGGACACTGCCAAGCCATTTGTTCAGGTATGTTGATGACACCTGGGTTTAAGTTAAATCTCAGGAAGTCCAATATTTTCACTGATCACATCAAATGTGATCTGTAATATGTTGAACTTATACTAAAGAGAAAGTCATGGATCTTCAGTTACATAAATGTAATAGAAATTGTTGGGGATCCTAACAAGTTCAGCCCCAATTAGACAAAAGCAATTAATTCTTAATTTGGATATTTTTGTTCCCAAATTAATAAATGTACTCAAACAAAAGGTTTGCGTTTTCTGCGTTTCAATGTTTCAACGTCAGTTGTTCCAACAAATGGTGAAAAATTGGGATTAGGCTTGAATATGGGAGAACTTTGTTTCTTTTTTTCGCACTCAAAATTAACCAGATGCATTAAAATGATTCCAAAACAATTAAAGACCATTCTAAAGTGACCACATTATTGGCAAAAAAGTTGACTTGCATTCTTAAAAAGGTGGATTTATCTACTGCCAGCTTGCACATTTCAAAGGTGGTGGTTGTGCTCAATGGTAAAGAATAGATTAAAGTGCTTTCACACAGTGCCATGACAGGGCTTTGCAGCCTTGCATGCAAAAGAGTATCACAAAAGTGAAAGAATTTCACATTTGAACATTAGAAGGCTCGCTGTACTTTACATTGGCACAGGGATTGTTTCTCCAGGGAACCGATGCTGTGACCAGGACCAATACCCCGCACTTAACAGATTTACTTGGGGATCTGGATGTGCATATATATAGCCTTCAATAACACCACATTTTCAATTCTGCCTTTCAACATCATTATGGTGGGAAAATCGTGATCAAGGGCTGGATGTGTGTGTGTGTGTGTGTGTGTGTCTGTTGGGATGGAGGGGTCACATATGGAAAAGTGGGCTGTGCTTCCTTGGTCTCAGATTTCAGACCAGATGTAATTTTTGGTCAAAAATATAAGCATCGCAACTGTGCAACAATCTCAATTCTGCCAACAAGCTGTGTCAATCTCAATTTGTCCTACTTTGAAAAAACGTATGTTGGTGAAGACTTTTTTTTTATTATTTTGACTCGGACAAAATGACAGGGATATAGGTAGTCTCGGTCAAGCAAACAGGGCCAGGTTACCAGTGGTAACATGGATTGAGAACAAGTCAGCCTTTGTTAAAAAAAAGAAGGTTTGCTATCACGGAGGAGAGAGAAGCCATTGTGCTTTAGAAAAGCCTCCTTATGGTTCATGTCCTCAGATTGAAATGGATCCTCAGCGCCAGTTTAACAAACGCAATTCACACCACATATCAGTCGATGGTTTTCAATGGGCCAGGTTACTGGAAATGAACCAACTTGTTGTCACTGGGACAAACAAAAATCCGTTCTTCATGGCCGTACGGGACAAAGACGTTAGAGTCACACTCTGTCTTTGGTTTAAAGCCAAACCTTCTCACAGTCAGTGAAAACAGGGCATTTATTATGGTCATGTGACCACTACACATGGATCAGTATGAAACTCTCACAGTATAATATCCTTGAGTAAAAATGCTATTTTTTTTTCATATGTAAGCAAACAAATTTGATCAAAAATGTACAGCATGTTTAGATAGATAGATAGATAGATAGATAGATAGATAGATAGATAGATAGATAGATAGATAGATAGATAGATAGATAGATAGATAGATAGATAGATAGATAGATAGATAGATAGATAGATAGATAGATAGATAGATAGATAGATAGATAGATAGATAGATAGATAGATAGATAGATACTGAAAATCAGTTAACTTTGCATTATCTAGATTAGACATAGTTATTTTTGATTTTAGCACCAGCAGCCCCCAGGGGTGTCTTCTCTCCCCACTCTCCCAGTACACAAATGACTGCACCTCAGTGGACACGTCAGTGAAAACCTGACGTTTATAGATGACACCACTTTAATCGGACTGATTCAGGACAGCGATGAGTCTGCCTATAGACAGGAAGTGGATTGGCTGACATGGACTGCAGTCTGTGGAGAAGATGCTGACTGCCAGAGAACTCCCCACTTAAACAGCTCTGTGTCTACTGAGGATATCTTCCAGCTCCTAGGAACCAGCCTTTCTTGGGGCCTCAGCTGGTCCTTACACATTGACACTGTTCTGAAGAAGGCCCAGCAGAGACTGTACTTCCTGCAGCAACTCGAGAAATACAACAAAGTTTCTTTTCCCAGGCCGTCTCTCTGATGAACATAATGGATACCCTACAGCCTGAGTAGTCAGCAACTCTGCTGTGAAACAAAAGAAGTATGTTTGCTCTATCAAAACTCACAACCTTCCTTTTTTGTTTCTTTATATATGACAAAAAAAATACTGTTTATATATTTATACCTACTGTAGGCTCTGAGCACTGTAACTGAAATCAAATTCATCATTGCCAAATAAAGCTGGTTCTTCTTGGGTAACACTTTTTGCTATTTGCTATTATGCCATAAGTTTGACTTTAAACAGTATAGGAAAAAAAGAGTCTTTTGTGCAGAACACTATATCTGTTTTCTTTTCTGAGGTTCGTAGAGTAACACAAGGATAAGAATGTGACATCAGCTTGATTGATTTCAGGCAAGCATGTTCCTTTTTTTCTTGCCAGCTGTAGTTTTAAAACAGGATTACCTTAAAGGGACAGTTCATGGTTGATGAAGTGAGGCTTTATCAAAAGGTTATAAGCACTTAATTTGTACTTGTAGTAAATAACTCTCTCTGCATATCAGTTTAACTGGACCTGGAGGCTAAAGGTAATAGCAAATCCAAGAGGGGCCACACAAAGCAGACGTCTACCATCTTAAAACAACTCCATTCTCAAAAACGTCATTGTGGTTAATACTAAAACTATTTTATAACTGTTAAACCGTCCTTATGTTTGTGCTGGGTTGGTGCTTACATAGAAGTTGATTGTTGTTTACAAAGCAAGAGGGGGTTAGAGGCAGTGTGCTAGCGATGATCTTCCTGTGTGAAGCATGGACTTAGAAGGGAACAAGTATGCTCAGTATGAGTGATTGCTCCAAAGTCAACAGCAATGCAGACGACTGTCCACTGTGGCTCTACGCTCTTTCAGGAAGAGTGAATGATGCTTGTCAAGACTCCATGCAACCCGCTAGGTTTTCCAGAACAGAAAACTTTTTGACCAATCCAATAGAATTGAATATGTAAAATACCTTGAGATGACATGTGTGTATTGCCGCTATATTAAAGAAACTGAACTGAATTGAATTGAAAAGTAAGTCATCTCCTTCCAGAACAGCTACCTAAAAGGAAGAGCAAAAATAAAAAATGAAAAACAAAACTATAACATAGCAAGCAAGTTCATCTAAACCTCTTGGCTCTAAAAACTGTATGTGGTGCTTCATAACATTGGCCAAAAGCAATATAGAACTATTTTAATTCTTAACTTGTCAAATTAAAGAGCTTCTTAAACATTTTTTTTCAATTTCTGTATGCTTGCATAATGCAAAAAAACAATAGATATATTTGTTTGACTTGGTTTTAAAAGGGAGCCAATTTGTACTATCTTACATGTTTTCATGCATTATCTGCATTAAGTTCCACAACAGCATGGCAGTAATGGTGCCAAGAGTCTTTTTTGTAATTAGGCCACAACTTACATGCTTTTCTATCTTCAGTTTCCAAATGTATGGTACAAATCATCTAAAAATAAGTTGAAGTAGTCCATTTTTGAAAAGAAAAAATATATAAATTAAACTGTGGTTCTTTGTTTTACCCACAATACAAACTAATTTAATTTAGTGGGAGGACAACACTGGCTCATTAGACTGTATAAGCTGCTGACCCCTTGCTCAAACCAGGATAATATTCTTGTATTTTAAACTGCTCTAGATGGTTACTTTTTACCAGAAATGCTTTATATGTTCCATCATCAGCATGCTTCACGAAGGAAGATTATCACCTCCTACCTCCACATCTCTTGGAAAGTACCAAACATGGCAATGGCTTAAAGGTTCATAAATAGCATTGACATAAACTACTCAGTTATGAGACTGGAGTGTGTCAAGAAGTTAGAAGTCCAACTTGATCTCAGCCATTCTAGGACTAACCTGTAGCTTCAGCCTCCAGGACAAACTAATCTCAATTTATACTATATAAATATGTCAAGACAGTAATCTAAAATTATCGGCATATGATCTTTTAGCAGAACCTTACTTCAAAGATACGGAAGTATCTATGTGTCTATAAAAGCAATTGGTGGCCTTCTGTTAATTTTCACATCATGCCTGTTGATGTTTTTTCTCAATTAGGAGTATTCCCAGACAGCTGAATTTGTCTTTATTGGAAGCGAGAGAAAAGTACGCAGGCTTCTTTCAGCCAGCTGAGTGGCAGTTCACAGCAGCAACAGCTCAATAGTCTGATCACTCTAGCACTTTTTCTGACACCTCAATAAAATGATTTTAAACTGTAGGAACGCTATGATGGAAAACATTTTGGTTTACCTTAATATTGGTAACTGACCCATTAGTAGTTAATGTATTTGATTTGAGAATGGTGAAGTGCCTCAGATAATAAACCATAAACAAAAGATATCTACCATAGAACCGTAGTCAACCAAATGTCAATAATGGTTATAAGACAAACATAACATATATAAGTGACGACAATGCAAAATAAAGCTGGGTTTTCCTTTTTTTTCTTTTTTTATTCTCACAAAAATGAATGCTTATGTTTCTGAAAAGAGAGACAGAATCTAGAAAACACTGAATTCACAGTCGTCGCTTTACAAATGTTTATCAAACATTTTGTGGTTCTTTTTAGGCACAAGGAATTAAAGCATCGCTTCCTTTCAGAACAAAAAAAAAAAAAATACATCTTTGGTCCAGTAAGTGTGTTTTTCTTTGTTTTTGTTTTCTTTTTTTTTTCAAAAATGTAAGAAAATTACACCAGCCTCAATGTTCAATCAAAACAAGTATCTCCGAAAACATATAAAGACTTGTTTCATTTTTATATTTAAATAAGATATTAAAGCTACATCTCAGAAATGACCAGCAATCTTACAGATGTTTTTTGCATCTGAAAAAAAAAAAAAAAAAAAAAATTCCATGTGAGGAGAATTCATTTGTCAACTCAATCGGGGCGTACAGCAGTACAGGATTGTTTGAAGCGAGTCACATTTGGCAAACCCAGGTTTCGCTCGCCGGGTCCTCCGACGCGGCGGCGACGACGACGGACACGCCGGGGCTCAGCTACAGGGCAGCCACGTCTGATATGAATTACTGCAGTGCATCATCTGCGGCGCTTGCACGTGTGCTATGTAATAATTGCTGAAGTTGATGTCCTGCACGTACGGTGCCGGCTGGTAGTAACACGTGACGTTCGTCACGGTCGGGATGGCGTTCTGCTCGGCGAGCACCTTCAGGGCCAGCATGGAGATGAGGCTGAGCGTCTGACGCCGCTCGTGGCTCATCAGACACACGGTGCTCTCGTTCACCACGCTGTGCAGAGTCATCAGGCACTCGTAGCGCTTGTGCTCCATGCCTGCGAAGTGGTTCTGCAGGTAGGCCTCCAGCTTCCTCTGCTGCTCGCCTATGTCGGGGAAGTCAATGAAGAAGCGCGAGCACATGTAGCGCTGCATTTGCTTCATGTCCGCTTCGGAGGCGGCCGTGAAGCCCCTCACCAGCAGGTGGCAGTACTTCAACAGGCCACCTCCCCGGATTTCCTCGGGGCTTCGCGTCGCTATGGTCCTCTGGCACAGGTGCTCCATAGCTTCCTGGAAGTCTCCGTACACGCTCTCCCCGATCACGGTGGGGTGAAAGCTCTCCGACATGGGGGTCTCCGAGCAGCGGTCAAACAAAAGCAGGGAGTCCAGGCAAATCTGGAAGGAGTCCACGCTGAATTCAAACTGCCGCCTCAGAGAGTCCACAAACTTAAGCTCCACGTTTTTGCCCGTGTTGTTGGACAGCGAGATGAGGCTCCAGCGGTCCGTGTCGTTGCAAACTTTTACCAGTTTCTGCACGTAAGCCTCCTTGAGGGTCAGCGCTGTGATGCGCTCCTTAGAGACCCCGACCGGCAAGAAGTCCAACAGGCAGTCCAGGACGACGTCTTTCACCAGACGGAAGGCCTGGTCGTCCTTTAGCGACACCCCGAAGATCAGGTCCAGGTCCTTGTAGCCCAGGCCGTTCTCCTGATGGAGCACGTGGCTGGCTGCAGAGCCGTTCAGCCTCACGTCCTTCACACACACCCCTCTCTCCTCCAGCCTTGCTCGCACCACCTGGAAGAACAACACAGAAACACACGGTGAGTGATACCTATACCAAAAACATATTCTAATTGTTTTTTTACATTAAAAAAAACATTTTATCGTAATTTCTTGAGCTAAAAACAACTAGCGCCTAAATAAGACAATATAACAAAGCCTTTAGGTCAACGAGCAGTTTGTATGCAGATTTCATCTCTAATGCTGATTCTCATTTCACCACCAAAATGCTGTGTTCTTTAAATGTCCAAGTTTGCTATTGTCAGTATTAGTGATGTGTATAAAAGTTGAGGCAACAGAAAAATAAGAGAAGTAAGTCGGGCTTTCAGGGAAAACTGTATTTTCTATGTCGTATAAAGAGACATAACGTGTGTTTAGGCTGCGAGTCAACGAGAGAGAGCAAGACTTTCACCAGCTAACAGGAAGGCTGAGCAGAGTTCAGCAAAGTGGCTCTGTTGTATCCTTTAGAGATTATAACCTCTGAAACAAGCTCAAATTGTCGACAGCTTTTTTTTTATCCCAGTTAAGCCAAGATGCTGCATTCTCTAAAAATACACCGTTTCGCAGTGCTTTCCACACCAAATACTAGTAACTCTGCAACTAATTTCTCTTTTAAATAGAAGAAACGCCATCTCACACACACGTCTCTGCTCCTGATTTCAATGATTAATGACTGCTCAAAGCAGGAAAGCTCGAGAAAATATTTTAAAATGCTGTTCTTATCTTCTTTTGTTACAGTTGTTGAAGCCAGAATCAGCTAAGATGGTATTCGCAGCTCAAAGTTTTACAAGAACCGGAGATCTGAAACCGTCCACAAATTTTCTGATAAGCGCATCTTTAACAGAACATGAATTAAAGTCGGACCGTGTTGCTCACATAATAATTGAGTTTAATCACAGAAGAATAAATGTAGCATTTATTGATGATCTCCTGAAACCAAAAGTGGAAAAATTTGTTCAAACTGCCAAAATGATAATATAACGATTATTCTGGTTTTTGGGGGTTCAGCTACATCATTAAATACATGTTATCCTTATTATTAGAAGAAGACTAATTATTAACACAGGTTTTTCCAAACCCAAAAACTGCATTCCAGTTTATTAAAATGTGAACAACAACTGAGGTAAAGTGCATTTTTGCGACGTAAATGCTGTAATGTTGTGAAGTAAAGGAATAGTACAATAAAACTTGTATTTTTGAGCAAGATCACTCTTTGTACAGAAAACTCTACAGCTGACGTCACAATCCCTCTTCTCTGGCAGATTGTCATTAAGTTATGAGACCTCCATATCTAACACTGACATATCACTAGAGAAACCAATCAATCAGACACAGATCGTCATCAGCCAATTGTCCCCTGATTGGCCCCGCTCAGTAGTTCTAATACTGAAAAGGTTGATCTTTTTCCCCTAAACCCTATTGGTCTGTAGATGTATCAAAACTTTTTTTGAGTTTGATCAAAATCTGATAAATAACAGAGACATAGGCTTGGACGCATCTTCTGTTGGGTTCAAAAACTGTTTCTGTATCATTTAAGTGTCATAAATCTGAGAATTCGGGGGGGGGGGGGGGGGGGGGGGGGGGAACGACTTGAATCAGCAGGTCTGACTTCAAAGAAAACTAGGACTCGTCATCGACATGTCTATATATCACCCAAAACCTGAAGGAAGGTCAAGTAAAACCGAAAGAAAAATTCCACCGCGGTTGTTTAGCAAGGACCTAAAAAGACTTGTTTAAGTAAACCTCGCAGCAACCTAGAGGAAATCAATAGATTGTGACGGCAGGATCAATACCCCAGCTCACAAAAGTCCACCTCATTACCATCAACCTCAGTCTGAATCAAAGCGAAACGGTGCAAAAAAAACCCCAACAAAAAAACAAAAACAGGTACGGAAAGCCTCCAGGACTACGTCCACCTGGGTCAAACTGTCTTATCAAAGTCACACAGATAACTTGACGCACGCACCAACGCCGCATGTATCACGCCGCCCGGACGTGTCAGACTGCGGTTCGGCTGGGCAAGCGATTGCTGAAAAAACGATGAAGAAATAAACACCTGCGGCGCAAATTAGCCACTGCACGCTCACACGCAATCCTCAATCCCCCACGGCACCGGCCTGTCAGATTAGCGTCTGTTAACTCTCTCTCCCATGGTGATCAGATAACATGACGGCTCTATTTATACATACTAGGTCAGGCTTGAGACAAACACTTTTTTTTACGGAAGGGGGCGACCCTCGGTGCAGGATAAGCAAGGAGAGCAAAGTTATGGCAGCAGCAATTTAGCCATGAGATGTTTTGGAGTCTTTCAGCCATAAAGCACACTGAATTGGGTCCAAACTCCAGTCAGAAGTGGTGAGAAGGTGTTTATTTTTTTATTTCAGTGCTTCTGTAGGAGCTTGGAAGGCTCTAGTTGTGTCCGAGCTATCCCGCAGTTAACAACTCACCTCTTAGTCATACATGCATGGATGCAGATAAGTGATTAAGCTCTGAACCAAGCCCATGGAAGTATGGGTATTAACCTCGTGGCTAAAGTCCTGAGGACTCCAGAGCTCAGGCTAGTCTGTCAGCATTTAGAAAAGCGTGAAAGTGAAGAGAACATTTGCTTGAAGCTGCACAGACCCCCACGTCCAGATTTCAGAGTCAGCTAATGTTTCCTTTGATCGGCTTCAGGCCAAGTCTGATAGTTAAAAAAAGAGTTGCTATTTCTTTCTTACTCATTACATCCGCTCAAATTAAGAGCTCCAATCTTTCTTTTTTTTTTTTTTTTTGGCTATTAAACACACAGCTCGACAGTGCATACTTTGCTGCATTTTTCTTAAAAAAAATATATAAATCAGATCAAGGATTAAGGAGTTTTGCTTTGATGAATAAATAGGAACAATCCTGTAATTGCAGAATTTTCTGTTGAATTCACCCGTGGCCCTGGAATATTGTATTACAATAGTAATTGGTTTCCCTGGAATAATGAAAGATACAAAAAAAAAAAAACAATAATTGATAATGTTTCCTAAACCCCCTAATCTGATATGATAGGGGATAGTCATTTCTGTTGTTTGAACTATTCTTCCCACTGTTGAGTGCAATCGCATCTTGAAAGACGAAGGCAACATTTACCAGTGCTCTCATGAATCCAATTATATAATAATAATAATAATAATAATAATAATAATAATAATAAACAAACGTGTGTTTAACGTGTCTAAACTGCCTTTTTACTGGCACAGCACGCCTAAATCCAATGAATGCTTCCTTTGCAGAGTTCCTGCACAACTCTGTGACAAAAATCGGAGAAATCAAATGTAAGAATTTGAATCAATCAGGAACAGCCAGATTGGTGCATCTGTAGTGAGAAATATTGTAAAATAAAATGGGGCTGGGGAGAAAACTCAGGCTCATGAGGCTGGCCTGGATATTCTAAGTGTGCCCCTGCGCTGCGGCGGGACAAAGATCTGTGCATTCATTCATGTCTTTCCCTGGTACATCTAACAGAGGAACTACAGGAGCACGTCATCCTGACCGATAAGGTACACACGAAGCCAGTCATCAGCGCTCAGCCTCGGTCTAAAGTAATCTATGCAGCAGATGGTAGATTTCTGAAAGAAAAAACAAAATTATACAGGGATTCCACAAATCCAGAGCAAACACAGGAGTCCCCACACTTGGAAATCAAACCCCCCATTTAAGCCTCCCAGCGTTCTTCAATGGGCCATTCATCTTCCCACAACCGCAGGCCCGGGGTCCCGGGCTTCACAAAGTTCTTGGGCTCATCTTGAATATATCAGAGTGCAAAATGAAATGGAAAAATGGGGAGAGAGAGGGGGGGGGGGTGTCCTGTAACAGCTGCCCGTTCATTTTGAAGTCCTCACTCTGCAGTTTCTTTTTCCAGCTAAACGCAAACCTAAGTATCAGGGGAGGTGAAACATGCCACACTGGTCTGGATCATATAAGCCACACAAGTCACATTTACTTACAGACAATGTGGGTAAAAATTGTCTGTAACTGCTATTTATTACTTAGATAGATTAGACTCGTCCTCATTAAAAGAAAAAGTTAAATTATCTCATCTGTATACGTTTGGTGGAGGAATAAATGCACTTCATATGAGAAAAGTTTCAAGATAATAAAGGAAAAAGGGAGATTTGAATCAGAGAGAGAGAGAGAAGACCACCAGGGGTCGTTGAGGAGGTTCTAATGGAAACAACTAAATTATTATAAATTATTGATTTAAATTTGGGATTACAGCCCAATGCGTTCACTTTACTGCCTTAATAACGGAGTACACCATTTTGTAGCGGACTAAGTGAGCTGTTTGTGAACTTTATTCGACAGATCTTCTCCACTGAATCCGTCAGAAATTAAAAAAATAAACGTGCATTGAGTGTTGCAGAGTGGGATTACTACCTGGACGATCTGTCGGGGTTGCACGGCTAGAGTGGGGAAGTTTCCTCGGCCGTGGATGGGGACAGCCTCCCCCAGGATCGAGTCCAAACGCTGCACCTGATCCCACGACAACACACAGAACCGCCGAGTCTGATCCGGAGCTCCAGACATTTCAGTCCCAACTTCCCCCCCACCGAACTCAGGAAAAAACCGGGTGGGAAAAAAAAATAATGAACTAAAAAAAAAGAGAGAGATTCAGAGAGTCTTCTTCCAGGCTCACCAAAATCCGTATGTTCCTCTGAGAGTCAGCGGCTGGAGCAAGTCTGTTGAGGTAAAAAGAAAAATCGGAGGTGGTTGGAAGAAAGAAAGTTTGAGTTTGACCGAGATCAGCAGCTCTTCCTCCAGCCTGTGCGCCGCTGAAATCCGGTCAGTGTGCAAAGCGCCGATTCATAAGGAAGGTCCTGGAGGCTTAGAGCCTCCTTATTAGCATGCGCGCCACTGATTGGCTGCTGAGTTTGGTCATTGATTATGGACGTCCTGCATGCAGGGAACACCCTCAATGTGACGCACAGTGACAGATTTCCGCTCCTCCTGCCTGTGCGCCGCCGCCGCCGCTGCATGCTGGCACAGGTTCCCCATCTGATCATCAGAAGATCCTGAGGAAAATCACCTCAGACCACAGCATCCTGAGTCTGATAAAGGCGAGCGCTGCGGCGGGACTGCGGCTGCGCGAAGCACGGGCGGCCACAAGTTGATTAAGGCCCCGAGCAGAGCTTATTTCAGGGGAGGGAAGGGGGGGTTCAGCTATTTACTAAAACTTGCTTCTCTAACTAGAGACCCAGAAATGAATTAAATCGACTAGCTGACCGGATGATGTGTTTTGCTTGAAAATCAGCGTCTTTGCATTGTTTATTAATAAAATTGCAATCACAATGGACAGCTCTTTTAAAACCATTTCAGCATTTTTCCTATTAACACATTTCAAAGCGATTCTATAAAAAAAAAATCTAAATTGTTAAAAAGAAAAGGATGCTCGTTTATTTCCACCCTGCTTTTCTTGTAAAAAAAAGGTAATTGTTAAATGTCTGTTTGCTGTTCACAGCTTAGAGTTGTTTCTCAGCTGGTGCTTTTAGAAATCCACACCTTACATAGGATCAAAGCTAGCTAGAAGGTATGTATTAAATACACAATTCAGGATGTATTGTGGCTCTGTTGAAAAAAAAAATCAGAAGCAACTAATATCTTTCCTACAGCTGTACGGTTTTGCCAAAAATCTAAATTGGGATATATACATTTCAATCATAACTGATTGCGAATTAATTTTAACTTTTTTCTGCATTAACCATAAGCAACAAAAATAGCCTGTAGATAAAGATGTTTGTAAACAAGGACTATTTAAAACAAGAAATTTAACTGCTTTTATTAATCAGAATATTCCTATTCAAGAGAATCACTTTTAATTGAGTTGGATATCAAATCTTGTTGAACATATAGTGCAAAGTGTGACCAACAAGCAAGTCTATGTATTAAACAGTTTGACCGGTACTTAATGCTATGGTGAGATTCCTGAAAGTTTCTAGTAAAAAAGTCTGGTTATATAAAGTCTAGAACAAATAATAAAGTTACATGATCTCCCTGCTGCAACTCTCTTCCCTTCCATGTGAAGGCAAACCCACTTTAAACACATTACCGACACCTGAAGGAAGCGTCTGATCCATTCATTGTTACACAGCCAAACATTGCAGACCTTCTTTTGTTGAGATTAAATTGCAAACGCGATTAATTGTTCAGCCCTAGTCTTTCCAACTATAAACAACTCTCTGTGTCTTTATTTAGTAAGAATCCATATTAGTTGGTCGCGGAGGCTGAAGATAACAGCAAGTCAGAGAGGGATAATAATGACAAAAGCGAACTTCTGCCAACTTAAAGCGACTCCAACCTCTAAAACTTCACAGCCATTAATGGGAACAGTGGGATCTTTTGTATTAGACGGTTATTTACGGGAAACCCAACAAGTATTTACACAAGAACTGGAGGTTGATAACGCCATAAAGGAACTTCCTGTGGGAAACACAAACCGAGTTTCGAACATGTTTACAGTCAGCATAACTGCCTTGTTTAAAGGTAATGTAGTGTAACACATGAAATAAAATAAAACATTTACTGACACAGCTAGGACATTTTTGCCATTTCTATTATTTTATTTTTATTTTAGACAGTTACTTGGACCAGACACTCTTTGCATGTTTTGTCCTCAGTAGTCATTGCATACAGGACGATCCTTAGATAATTGCCCCCTACATCCATTTCCCGTGTAAATAATCATCAGCTTCTATAGAAATATTTGCCCAATGCAATGTGACGATGGTTTAAATGATGGATGGATGAAAGATGGATTTTATCCTAGATTGAAGTTAAAGTTGTCTAACAGCAGTAGTCTCACTCCTTGGTACCAACTAATCTGAATGGATCTTGATTTCACTCCACATTGAGAAGGAATCAGCTGTGGCCATTGAGGCATCTGATTAAGATGTCTCCCAAGTCCCGATTTTCAGAGTTTTCAGGGTCATGTCTCACTGACAGGAGATCAAGGAGACCCAGAACTCACTTTGGGAGCAATATATCCCGTCTGTCCTGATAATATATACGTTTGCATCCCCAGAAAGAGCTGAAGTGGGCTGCTGGTGAGAGAGATGTCTGGGTTTCCCTCCTGGTCCTGTTACCTTCTCTGTGTGGGATAACAGGAAAATAATGGATGACTGGAGAACCCTTTAGTAGTCTACTGTCAATCTAATGGTCCTTTTTTCCAGCTCTCATGTTTACATCACCATTTGACAGATTTCCATGTCTTTTTGTCCTTTGAGTAACAGTTTTCTCCATGTTCCTAATTATGTTCAGTATTGCATCATTTTCACTGTATTTTCCTCGTTATTCATGACACCAGAGGCCTTTATTTGAAAGTTGGTAGGCAGAAAAGACGGCCGGCAGAGACGCGGCACACAAGCAGTAAATGGCCCGAACAAGGGTTTGAAGCTGCTATGAGAATTGACCGTCTCAGAACCCGGTGTGTCCTCAGCCGTACGCCTTTTAATCATTCTTGTTGCCAGTTTATGTCACTGGCTGTATGGGAAACCGCCAAAAGAAAGGATTTGCTGTGTAGTTTGGAAAACTCTACCTGAAGTCTAAAGCCGGCTCCACCAAACACGTGGAAATCAGATGTCTCATTTGCCAACGTCGGTAACATGCTGGAGAATATTTATACTATGATAGGTTATTGGTTTAACAGATAAAGTAGAAACCTGATCGAGCTTTGAGATGTTTATAGATCAGATGCAAAACATGAACCAACTAGAACACAAATAGTTACTAATTGAATTTGCTCAGTGTTGCTTGCGATCAGATAACCCGTGTCGCCCTCTCGGCGTTCTCCGCTCTGTCTCTTTATCTGCATAGCAGGGTGTGTTTTAATATTTGTCTTGCTGCCCTTACAAAGACAGTCCTCGGGTAAAAAACTGAACATTTGTTAGGTTTTCTGCCAGGAAGCGTGAGCTCGGGCCGGTTGGAGGCGGACTGTCTACACGTTTCTTGGGTGTCCAAAATCCCTGTCTTACATGACTGGACTGCGGTCGGACCTGTCTTTGTCTTTACACCTCATCTTGTCCTAAATGGAGCCTATTATGGGCTTAAATACCCTAAGTGTCTCATAATGATGGACCTGACACAATCATAGACGTTAGTCACAATAGCAGACATTACTCCCTCAGTGATGAGATGGGCCTGCTGATTGTTTCTGTTTATTCCAGCAAACGACACAGGTAAGGAATTTTTCTTTTCGAAGGAAAGGTAATAATTGCACCTGTAAAACGTTTAAAACAGAGCAAAGTTCATCCCATGTGGCCTCAGCGATGCCACCGTTGAGCAGACAGATAGAAAGGCATGCTTTCCAGTGCACGACGTGACGTTCTCTCCAAAACACACGGGTGTGAGCGTGTTTTTTTTTTGTTTTTTTTTTTTTAATAACTCGTGTTTCAGCTTTCGTCCACGAACCCACAGCTGCAGGTGAACAGCATCTCAACAAACCTCCGAGGGGTCAGGTGCTGATCAGGATTTGGCTCTTTGGTCTCCACGGCAGATCAAGCCCTGTGATGTCAACACCGTGCTGTTTCTGTGGCAACAACATCCACGGTTGTTGGAGAGCCAGGAAGCGGCGTCTCCAGCGGAGGGTCCTGCCGAGCACACATGAGACACATCATGCGTCATGAGACTATAAATAACCCGGCCTTGTGGCATTTGTGCATCCTGGGAGCAGAGCAAGCTTTTACCTGAACAGGGATGAGGGGGGACAAAATTAAAAGGGGGGAGGGGGTTGCACATAAATGTCAGTCCGCTTGACATTCTCAGGTTCCCTCACAGCTTCATGTAAAATGGAGCGCAGCGGATTCAGTGGCAAGATGTTCATTCAACTGGCGCAAAAAACTAACAAAAACAAGGACTGATACGACCCCAGCTTCATGTTTAAAGTTCAGGATTGCTGAAGAGACATCTCGTAAGCAATTTATATCTTACTGGCAGTACATAACTGTCCTGGGGTCTAAAGGCTAGTCTGAAAGGGGGCCCAGACCAAAGTAGGCTTCAGTCATTGTTAAACAACGCCAGTCTTGACTAAATCATAGCGCTCTATGCCAGCTCGATTTTATAACACTTTTAAATCGTTGTCACCGCTGCATCAGGTGGTTGTTTACACAGGAAATGGAGATTGGAGGGGGTATTCCCCCAATGATCTTCCCAATTACTCAGAAAGCATGAGCAAGATTTCAAGTCAGGGAAACTGTGTAGTTGGAAAGTACGGCAGCAAAATAAAGACGGCTTTACTCATTTCTGTTCCCTGCTTAGTAAGCATCTCACACAGTAAGATTTACTTCATCTTCCTGCATTTCCTGCATAAGCAATCAAAGACGTCTGTGCAAAAATAACAACTAAGCAAGTGCAACAATAGTTAAAAGGTTTTAAAAAAAATAGTGTTTGAATAACTCCTGTGGTGTTTTTTGAGCTGAGAGTTGTTTTAAGATGATAGACGTCAGCTTTGTTTGACCCTTCTTGGACTAGTTGCTAGCTTCAGCGTCCAGGACCAGCGAATATAGACTTTGACTACACTGCAAAAAACAAACTAAAATAAGTAAAATTTTCTTAAAATTAAGGTATTTGTCCTTAATTTGAGCAGGC
This sequence comes from Fundulus heteroclitus, assembly GCF_011125445.2. NCBI lineage: Eukaryota > Metazoa > Chordata > Actinopteri > Cyprinodontiformes > Fundulidae > Fundulus > Fundulus heteroclitus. The sequence goes on along the minus strand of NC_046363.1, from coordinate 18,160,690 downwards.
AAATAGGATGAACTGCCAATGGAATAAGATTTTTTTTTTTTACTTAAGATAGGAACAATTCATCTACATCCTCTTATTTTAAGTGCAGGATGTCTAATTATCTTATTTTAGGGGTCATAATACTCATTCCATTGGCAAATGATCTTATTTAACTGCTCAAATCTAGGACAAAAACACAAATTTTTAAGAACACTTTACTTATTTTTATATCCGTTTTTGGAGTGTAAATGAAAACGCCCAAGACCGTAATCTGCCTGTGCTTGTAATTTTCTTTTAAACGGAACCTCACTTACTAAAAAATCCTGAACTACATCTATGGCTTGCTCGTCTAGGACCTAGAGAGCCTGTGACCTTCGAGCAAAAACCTCATGTCAGAAATCCTGAACCGTCCCTTTAACTCCGCCACTTTTTTTCCAACAGGTACTAAAAAACTGCTGGATGCTCTGTTTATCCCTAAGGTTAACATCCTGCTGCAACTAGAACAACTAAGACTGTGAGCCTTGTAGGTGCGGCGAGGAAGCCGGTATTTAAACACACCTTCAATAAACTGTACATTAGACCAACTTTTGCCCGTGAGCAAACAAAATTCAGACATCGAGCTTGGGTAAATAGAGTTAGATTCCCTGAATAGAATCGTATTAATCCTTGGAGTTTGTCATAAAAAACCATAGATATTAGTGTTGCGTTTTCTTTTCTAACAGTCTCTGGTGGGCAGCAGAGCACACATGACACACGTGCTCCCCTCGCCTGCGTGAGAGGAAGTGGAACAGGGCAGCGGAGCGGTCCTCTATCAGCTGCACAGACACGAGCAGACGTCACAGCAGGTTGTAAAAGCATGGCTGAGAAAACCGACACTGACAAACAATAAGCACTTAGGTGTCACAGTGATGAATTGTGATAGCACTCCGTCTGTCACACTGGATGAGTTGTGACGGTCATTTTCTTACCCGCCTGTCACCTCTCCTACAATTTCACTGAATTATTCCCCCAACAAGACTTCTGTTTTTCTCTCTCTCGGCTCGTGTTTGACACCTACGGACGTGTTGCACGAGACGTTTGCTGTAATTGTAGTGCATCGTATGACGCTTCAGAGCAGCTTGAATAGAAATGCAGTATCTGGCATTTTACAAACTCTGGTTAGCCAAATCTTAATTGTTTTCAGATTCAGACGGCCAACGCGACAGACGCAGGTTGAGCGGAACCAACATCTTCGAGTTTACCATCAAAAGAGGGAGCGAGAGTGCGATAAGGGCGTGTTTACTTTGCCCGTATGACAGAACTACGGTGCTTGAGGGCCACGATTACGCAAGCAGCTGTCCTGCTGACGTCAGACTCCCTTCACGTCCTGCTTGATTTATTACAGTAGTGCTTTGGAGCGCAGATAAGGGAGATGCTGGAAACTGTAAGAACACCGAAATGTGGCAGAGACTCAAGTGGAAGATACGCTACAACCTGTGTGAATACCTGCAACGGCGTGGTCAAATAAGGTAGAAGGTAACACATTTAGCTAAAAGCAAGCAGATTTGGTGGTTGGCCTTTACTGCAGTAGATTAAAGAAACACCCAGCTGCTTGTTCAGATTATAACCAATGGCAATTATCTTACCTGATAAAACCAGCTGATAAACCCGGGAGTTATAAATACGGTGGCTTGCAAAAGTACATTTGATCACATTTACAGCCCCCAAACTGGAGCTTATGTAATACATCAACCAAAAGGGACACATAATTGCAAAGTAGAGGAAAGGGATTCAACACTGCAAAAATAGAACTAAAAACAAGTAAAATTTTCTTGAAATTAATCTATTTGCCCTTGATTTGAGCAGGTAAATAAGACTATTTTCCAATGGAATAAGAGTTTAGCACTTAAAATAGGAACAATTCATCTCCATCATCTAATTTCAAGAGCAGTATATGTAATTATCTTATTTTAGGGGTCAAAATACTGATTCCATTGGCAAAAAAATCTTATTTACCTCCTCAAATTAAGGGTAAATACATTAATTTCAAGAAAATTTTACTTATTTCTAGTTCTCTTTTTGCAGTGAAGGTGCTCAAAACATTTAAAAGTATATTTTCTAAATGCATCATGCATGAGCATCAGCCCTGTTCTCACTGACGAACAAGGAGTATAACGAAAAAAGGAACAAACTAAACTGCTCAAGGAGAAACAACTGCACCACAAACCTAAAAGTGTTTGTCTACCAAAACGAACAATCTGGTCGAGGAGGCGACATGCGTCACATCTCAGAGGGGAGAAACTGTCTTCAGGACAAATATTTGTCACGCACTGTACAAATCTGCCCTGTATGGACGAATGACAAAAACAAAGTTATGGCCGAATGAAAGCCGTAAGAAGTCCAGTCACCCTGAACCCACCATCCCTATCATTAAGCTTGGTTGGTGGCAGGATTCCTGTGTGGGGAGGCTTTTCTCCACCGGGAGGGGGGAAGCTGGTCCGAGTTGATGGGAAGACGAACAATCCTGTACCAAAGCATATTCCTGTGTCCGAACGGCCCAGTCAAAGTCCAGACCTACATCCAGTTGAACATAGACAGGCAGACTTGAAATCAGATGTTCACAGAGGACCCAACCGGACCGAACCTGAGCTATTCTACTACAAAGAACAGCAAATGTATCAGTCTCTATGTTCATAGCTGGTAGAGACACAACCTAGACTGCAAGACTTGCAGATGTAGTTGCATTGAAACGAGAGTTCAGAAAAATATTGACTCGGGGAGGCTTGATGCAAATGAATTACACACTTTTCCCAAATGCATTTACAACATATTTTAAAAGCAGTGCACCACTTCCCTTCCTATTACATGGGAATCACAGTTGAATATGTTGGAGTTCAATGGGTGTGAATACTTTTGCTAGGGGACTATATTTCTAAGTCAACTGCCTCCATATTGGATCTGCGAGTATATTTAGTAACGGACCTCAGTTCCTTATTTCACGTATCCATGTGAGCTGTACGGGTCCAGAGCCCCCACAGTAACCTAGAAGAGGGGCAGTTGTTGCATAGCTGGAGTTCTCTGGAGCTCAGCGGTCAAATATAGACTATGCATTATGTAAGGCTTGTCTCGCTTTACAATCTGAATGGGTGTAGATTAAAAAAAAAAAATGTTTGCGCTGAGGTTTTTGTGGAATGTTTGTTGAAAGAGAAAACAAACTCAAATGCTTTTATGGCTTGTGTGATGTACAATTGAATAAATATAAACATAGAAACTGTATGCATGCGACTTTCTTCCTACCTATAGAGAAGTCTGTATGTGAGGAAGGGTTTGTTTGGGGCTGGTAATAAAACACCTCCAGGCCTCTTTTTGTGTGTCCGGAGCTTAAATCATGTTGGCTCTGAATCCACATCGGTGTGTAACCCTCCTTTTTCAACACAAAATAAATAGATAAAGGGTGGCTTTATGTCTGAAACACAATCACCAAGAACAGAAAAAGAAAACTCATGGCGTTCTGGATTCATGTTGCTTGAGCCTTTTTTTGGTTTAAGGAAAGTGATTCATCGTTTTCTAATTATTGTTTTTTATTTGTTTTATTACAAATAAATATGTGAAAGTGATGTGCGTATATATGTATTAATTCCCTTTTACTATGATACTCCATAATGAAACACAGATCTGAAAAGTGTGGCATGCTTTTATATTAAGTCTAACCCCACCCCTAACGATCTGAGGAAGATTTTTTTATTTATTTTTTAAGACCTGGCCACGCGTGGACAAGGAGATAGTCTCTCCTGCATGTCCTGGGGCCTCCTCCTGGTGAGGCATGCCTGGGACACTTTGTCACGCCCAGGAAGCACCCAGAAAAAATGCCTTAGCCACCTTAGCTGACTCCTCTAGATGTGGAGGAGCAGCGGCTCAACTCTGAGCCGCCCCCGTGAATTACAGGTCCTCCTCGTCCTTTTTCTTAGGCCGTTCCTGGCCATCCTGCAGAGGAAGCTCATCTCAGCTGCTTGTATCCGGGTTCTCATTCCTTCAGTCGTGACCCAGATTTCATGACCATAGCTGAGGCAAGGCAAGTCGTTAAATCTCTTCACCTCAACGGATGCATTCTCCGGTTGTTCTGTAGCCTGAAACACCATTACACCAAACCGGGAATGGGACCTCTTATGGCTTCCTAACAACAATGGCACTCTTCTTGCCACTGTTTTATAACCACCAGATTTGTGGAGCACACAAATAATACTTGCACTTGACCGTCAAAACATCCTTCCACTCGAGCTGCTCATCTTTGCAGCTCTTCCAGAGTTACCAGGAAACTCTTGGCTGCTTCTCTGATTGATGTTCTCCTTGTCCTGCCTAACTCAATCCAGCAGTAAACTTCTCCAAAACTTTATCCATCAACATACTGTTGTTGTTTTTTTTCTTTTTAAAGTTGTTCACAAACACACCTCTGAGGTCACCACAGAACGGTAGCAACTATACTGAGAATAAACACAGATAGACTGACTCTAATAACCAGGTGACCTCTGTGCTGGATTTGATTTAGGGGTTTAAGAGTACATGGGGGTTGAATAAAAATGTACGTACATAGAAGATTTTGGCTGGAATGTGATAAAGCGTAAAAAATTTCGAACGGGTGCAAATACTTTTGCAGGACACGATAAATGAGTGCCAGTGCAAAGGAGCCAGCTGACAGCTGCATACAATCTGCAGACGCTGCCGAGATAACAAATCCAACCAGAACAGCGCGTATAAAACGAGCGCGTTCTGTAATTATCCTCGACACGTGTGTCTGGTGAGGGCGTTTTATTTTAGGAGAGAGCGGCGAAAAAAAAAAAAGATTTGGCCGCCTTCGTTCTTGGGAGCGTTTACCAGAATTGAGGAGGGAGGCCCACTTAGCAGCGAGATCCAGTTTTTGTTCCCAGAAATCCTGCCTGCTCGTGCCTTTCCGGTAGCTGGCAGATTCCCTCTGCTTGAGACGAAAAGGTGGAGAGAAATAGAAGTCACATGCCAGAGAGCAATTGTGTCAACTCTCCGGACGCCTACAGGGTTAAACAAAGTGCAACATGACTGGTGTAAGTGATAGCGCTTTGACATCTGAAACAGCGGCGTTATCTAACACATCTGTGAGGTCAAACTCTGTTCGTAAAAATCCCGCCGACAGCGCTTTCTTCTGATCGCCGTCCACACCTCACCTGGAAGGAATCCTCGGCGTGCTTCAGCTCACCAAGCCCCAGCTGCGTTATCTCCAAACCAACCAGAACTTTTACCATCTGAGGATGAATACATGTATCAGGGTAATAGATGCTTATGAATGTTGGGAAAATAAAGGTTTGCTCCCATTTGAAAAGCCTGCGAGGCTCTTGGCCTAAAAGGTGGAGAATTATCTGCCCTACGGCTGAAAGCAGACAGGAGCTGTGCTGCACATGTGGCCGAAGAGAAGCGCTTCGTGTTTAAGATAAGCAAAGTACTCCATCTAAGAACTCCAGTCCAGTAATGCTGTTCACAGAATATCTCTGTCTCCATGAATCCTTCTGCATCATACTCCCTTTGCTATTTTAATTGCATAACAAGCACCATGGCAAATTTCCCCCTATCTTTCTTCTTAAAGCCATACTGGCCTGTAGTGTTGCTCAGGCATGTCAGGAATATGTCCGGCCATGCCTTTACAGTGACTCAGCCTCCACTATACGTGCGCCTGACCCCTTTATCCCTCTGACTTTATTGTCGTTGTTGCAAAACCGGGCCTGGTACGTCAGGGTCAGCGATCCCCATGGATTATTGCACAATTATCTATTTGCACATAAAGAGGCCCCTGATGACAGTATGGCAGCTCCGCCATTCTCTTGTGGGACATCTGAACTTGCATATGCAGCTTAAGTGATGGTAAATTAAATCAGAAGAAGTCTCTCGGTGTGAAAGTGTAACTTTCATTTTACTGGAACAAAGTGTAGGGGGTGCATACGTGCAATAAACAAAGTCCCATCACTACATAGAATATATATACACATATTTATGTAAAAAAAAAATCTGATTTTATAAAAAGAGCTTCTCATGTTTTTCATAATACTTTAAAAAAAAAAACATGAAAAAAAAATCTTAATCTCCTTTTGAACACCTCATGTATGTGGATGGCCTCCTTGCTGGAATTTTATGCTTGATGAAATTAAGGCATAAAACTTGCTCTGGGTTTAATCAGTTTGTCAGAGTGTCTACACTTTTTGTGTCAGATGAGAAGAGCGAAGAGCTACTCCCATCCTCACCACTTTTTAAAGAGGGACAATATAGAGTCTGCTGATCAGCTGCATCGCGTTGTTGCTTGCAACGCCTCACACTGGGTGTGATGGCCGCATGTGCAACCACACAACAAATGATTTGGTAATGATTTCATTTAAATAAATGTCATATTTTACTTTAACACATGTCACTTTTTCACTTTGATTTGACATTGGTTAACTATTTGGGTGCACACATTTAGTTGACTCATTTTGTCATTTCTTGTGTTTTTGGTTTACTTTAAACTAATATGCTTTTCATCTGAGTTGCCAGTTCCTGGGAGGCTGTCATGTGGGTGTGGCCAGTAAAGGAAAGGAGTCCCCAGCTGTAAAAGATCTACATGACAAGGAGGCTTAGTTGGACTCTTCCACTTAGTTTTAGAAGGGGAGTTGGAAATGTTTAGGTTTTTCTATGTGGTTTTGTCTTTTGCTGATTTAAGTTCTGTACTTATTAGTTTGGTCTTTTGTTGTAGTTTTGTTTAGGTAAATGTATTTTATGTTCCCCTCTTGTGTCAAAATGGTCTGATCAACCAGTGTATATGCTTCCCTTGTGTGTCAGTTTAAGAGAGGAAGGAGAAAAAGTATGTTCCTGTGTGGTAAATAAATTTTGTTATTATTTTTTCTCAAAGATTTCCCTGTGCTTCTCTGCTTTTTCGGCTCGGTCCCTTACACTGGGAATGTGGGGAGAGGGTGGTGAGGACATCGGAGAGAGTTATTGGAACAGCGCTTCCCTTCATGACACTGCTCGCAGACACTGCATGACCATAACCTGACAACAGCCAGCTGCATGTATCGCTCCGCCTAGCTCCACTCACATACATCTGGGACACGGCTCATTGAAAATGATTTCCCCAACCAAATTTTTGGTCTGGCCAATCAGGACGCAGGGCGGGTGTTTCATGGATGTGACGTAGTGGAGAAGCCACCGTGAGATTCCAACAACAATGGCGGCTCGCATCGAGGAAGCAAGCGTTAACATTGATGCTGCTATTTCTTCCGTGTTGTCCAATCTACCTGATATTGTTTCATTAAAAGAACATCAGAGAACGGCTCGGGCGGTCAGCCCGGGATCGACTCCGACCCGCGGCGCTTTGCCGGCTGTCTTCCCCCCTCTTCTTAGCGCCTCGGCTCCCGGAGCGGGGGGCGGGGGGGGGGGGGGGGGGGGGGGGGGTGGACGACACGTTTTCCGCGGACCGGCTCGCGGAGCGGGGGGGTGGACGACACGTTTTCCGCGGCCGCCTCGCCAAGATAGCGCTGCGGGAAACCCTGCACTACAGCCGCAAACACATAAAAAAAAAATAAAAGTTTTTTTTTTTTCCGCGTCGGTCTCATCAGCGTCACGGGTTAGCTTCGGTGTGAGTGGTTGAAATAGCACGTTGATAAAGATGACAGACAAGTGGCTTATCCAATCATATGCAAGGAGTTTTGATAAGGCCCAGCCTTCAGTAAAGGCAATGCCTATGGCCGTGTCCCAGATGTATGTGAGTGGAGCTAGGCGGAGCGATACATGCAGCTGGCTGTTGTCAGGTTAGCATGACCAGGGCTCAGACAACCATAAAAGACCCCTCCCACCTCCATCATGGACAGTTCACCCTGCTGCCCCCTGGAGATAGGTTTAGGAACTGCAAATGCAGATCTACCAGATTCTACAACAGCTTCTTTCCACATGTAATCAGCCTACTGAACTCAAAATACCCCCCCCCCACACACACACACACACACACACACAAAATAATCACATTACATGGTCACTGTGAACTCTATAACACTGAAAACTGTGCTTTCTGCATTATCATATGTCCTGTTTATTGTTGCAATACATCCTGCTGTGACTTACATAACTATTCTGTACATATAAAATGTATTTTTTGGGTTGCAGCTACATTCCTGACGAATGACACATACTTATAAGGTTTCTCTTTTGTCTTCTGCTTTTTACCCGGTGACTTGCAATGAAATTTTGCTCAGATGTACATCATGAATGTGCAGTTCAATGACAAAGTCTGTCTAATGGTACGTTCACACCGAACGCGATCAAGGTGAATTCTGTTCAACTCACCATGGTGGATATGGATTTCACTGAGCGAGTCACGGGGCTGTATTTAATGTGGAAAGTCGACCAGATCCTCCAGAGACACACCCAGTTCGACACGTTCGGCAGTTTCTCCCAGCGGTACTTCTGATCTCCCTCTGGGACATGAACTACAGGTGCATTCGGTGAGTAAATCCATCAATGCTCAATAGAAATATAGCCTAATTGTACTGTCTAAATATGTAACACACAAAAAAAACATTTTTGTGATGGATGAGGAGATTTTTTAATTCGAGTGAAATTACACAGTTCTCTATTTGCCCAATTCACATTGCGGACCCTTAATCTGTTCCTGAACGCACCATAACACATGGGTAACACTCACATCACTCTCTCCAAAGGTCTAGTTCATGTTTGGTGTGAATGGCACCTTAAGTCTACGTCCAAAACCTGTTAGAGGCTGTGAAGAAACCTTAGGTTGGAATAGAGCTTCACTTTCTGACAAGACTAAAACTCTCGACATAAATGCAGAAACTATAATGGACTGGTTTAAATGAAATCACATTTGTGTGTAATTTTGTTTAGATCTAAATCCAATTGAGAATCTGTGGCAAGACTTGAAAATTAATCTTCAAAGATTCTCCAACCAGTCTGACCGAGCCTGAGTCTTTCTAGTCTTTGGAAAACAGGCCAGAAATACCCGAAGACTTGCAGCTATTATTGTAGCAGAAGCTGGTTTTACAAAGGACTGAATACGCAGGCTCAAACACAAATGCATGCCACACTTTTCAGATTTTATTTGTAAGAAGATTTGCTAACTGTTCCATTTTACAGTTGTATACTAATCTATGAGTCTATAAAAGGGGTGTCCAGACTTTTTGGCACGTGGGCCGATATTGTCAGGTCAAAAGTACTCGAGGGCCAAAAAATAATAACAATGAAAAATAACCCAAAAATCATGTTGTGAATTTTTTAGCTGCTTTATAGAATATGATAATTTTAATTAAACATATTATTCAGATTTTCTGAAGGAAATAATGTTAAATCACTGTAGAGTCATAGTTAAAAACAGGTTTTGCACATTTGTTTTATTAAAAGATGATCACCCAGTTTGCAAACTATATTAGACTCAATTGATTAAAAAAACTGGATTATTTTTGGTCTAGTAATATGAGAGCAGGGGTTAGGCCAGTATTTATTTGAAAAAATATGCTGTGTTTAGTTAATTTTAATAAATTATTTGGAAAAAAAAACAGCTTTTAATGCACAAAAGTTTGCATCTGAGTTAAAGTGCTCAGACAGATGTGGTCGTATTTACTATGACATTAAATAGAACGTAAAAAGTGTGGTTATTAAAAGATGAATACGTTGTGTTGTACCCAACGGTTTCAGTTGTAAGATCGTAACCTGTCTGTATTCATCATACCTTAATAAAAAGTCAGTGTTTCCATCTCTACCAGCCAAATCTTTGCAGTAGACCAAATCTTTCTTGAAATGCAGTCAGGGGGCCAAAAGTACACTGAAGTTTGTGTTTGTAACATGATCAGAAGTAACCTTCTGCAAGTTGCAGTAATGTGTCCATAGATGAAGATGAAGCAAATAAAAGAAGAAAACACATTTCTTTTGAGAAGAGAGTTTTACCATTACAGGGGGAAAGTATGTCATGAGCAACCAAAGCATTTCCCTCTGATTAACTGAGCCGTATCAAAACAGCCCCCACTGATAATGGCTGCTGTGATGGTGTCTGCCCCTTTGGTACCCTGGTACACTACTCCAATTCCCTGGCACATATTCACGTTTCCATGGCGGGCTGCTTCCCCTTTACCACACAGAACCAACATCTTTCCATCCCAGGTCCCATCGTTTATCCAGTTATCCAGTCCCTTGGATAAACATCATGTGAAGCGATGCCTTTTCAAACATTAGAGTGGAAACATTTACGATTATCCTTCATCTTTTTTTGCTCTATATAGGAGCAAGGGTTTTCCTACTGAAACAAACCCTTCAAAACCACAGCCATGTGCACTTAAGACTGTCTTTTGTCTCTGTCTGACACGAAGAGCAATAAATACCGGCATAAACTGTGTTTGATCAATGATCGCGGTCAGCATGTCAAGTCGAGCTGGAGCGGCTGTTTGACCCACACGGCTCCCAGGTGAAGCTGACACAAGCCACCGTGCCCAAACACACAGATAATCAGATCCACCCGTGACCCACCCGAAACCAAATTCCACAAAAGCACTGCACAAATATGCGGATCAGCACAGAGCAAACGCTCCACACATGTAAACACGCACTCTGCAGCCCTTTGGTGCAGGAGGACCGCTTTCCTGCGCTTTATGGCCCGTGTTAGGAGGCCAGAGCTGCAGAACGTCGACGTGCTCCGAAGGTTTGGCGGGATCTTAAACACTTGTTGGTTTTGGTGAGAGGAAACGCAGCATAGCTCAAAAGTCGAAATGCAGCCAGATGTCAAGCATAGCATGGCTTGTTTTAACAAACTCAGTTCTGGGACCAGCAAACAGTGCCTTGCCAAAGTAGCTATACCCCTAAAACCTCTTCATTTTGACATGTTATAAAACACAAACCTTAATGTATTTAATTGGGATTTTAATGGATAAATCAAGAAAAGTGATTGGTGAGTCATGTTTTTTCTAAATATTTTACAAATAAAAATCTAAACGGTGCAGCATACAATCAGACCGTGGCTCCCCAAGACAATCCTTTGGAGGAGGCTCTTTTGCTGCGGTTAGAGCTGCGAGTCTTTTGGGGTATGTTTCTGCCAGCTATGCACATCTGGAGATGGAGATTTTTGCACATTGTTGTTGAAAAGCTCAGGTTCCCTGAAACTGGATGGAGAACATCTGCGAAAAGCGTTTTTTTTTTTTAAGTCTTTCCATAGATTCTTGATTGGATTAAGGTCTGAACTTGAGTTGTGTTATTCAGGTTCATGAACCTGCTTTGTTCTCAGCCATGCTATTGTCGCTCTGGGGTATCTTCACAGCTTTTGTCCTCGTGGGAAGTAAACATCCAGCAGCAATTATTGCACTCTAGCTCTATCCATCTTTGACCATCTCTGCTCTGTCTTCTCTAACCCCCAGTCGGTCAAGACAGATAACCGGTCACACTGAGCCCGGTTCTGCTGGAGGTTTTTTCTTCCTGTTAAAGGGGAGTTTTCCTCTCCACCATCGCGTCATGCTTGCTCAGTATGAGGGATTGCTGCAAAGCCATGGACAATGCAGACGACTCTCCCTGTAGCTCTACGCTTCTTCAGCGTCTTGTCAAGACTCAATGCAATCAACTGGGTTTCCTTAGATAGAAAACTTTTTGACCAATCTGTATAATCTGATTGAATTTGACTTTGGAAAGTACCTTGAGATGACATGTATCATGTATGAATTGGCACTATATAAATAAAATTTAATTGAATTAAATTGAATTGAATTCCCCATGCCTGCTGAAGAAAAGCATCCCCCTGTCATGATGCAACCACCACCAAGATTTACGGAAAAAAAAAATCTGTTTTTGCCACTCTTCCATCAAGGACAGATTTGTAGAGTGCGTAGTTAATACTCGTGTTGTCAACAGGTTCTCCTACCTGAGCTTTGGATCTCTGCAGCTCCCACAGAGCTGCCAGGGGCTTCTTTAGCATTCCTGTTTCAAACTACCCCACTGGGTTTTATTTTGGGGTGTCAGATTAACAGGGGCTGTGTACAAAATGCAGGCCCCACTTTTCGCATATTTTTTTGTAAGTTTTAAAACCACCTATCTCCTCCTTTTCGGTGAACAGCCATGCGGCACTTTGTGTTGTTCTGTCACATAAAATCCCAATAACGTAAATTAAAGTTTGATTTTAATCTGACAAATCATGACCAAGCTCATGCACCGTGATTTCTTGGTTTAGTTGTTTTAGTGTCGGCAGCAGTCTGCGCGGCGGTATGCTCTGCTCAGCAGAGAGTTAATTATATCCGGCCTCGCTGGCCAGCAGAGAGACACACTTTTAGCGCGGCAGCGATGCTGACAGCAAGCTCTGACTCTGAGTCACCTGTTTGGTTCAGCGGAGAAGCTCCCCTTCACTTCTGCTCAGCTCAGACCGGAGAGCCGCGAGGAAAAAAGACTTGTGAGGGTGTGACACACCGCCGCACACATGACAGCACTGCCGAGCGGGTCTCTGGCGAGAGGAAAGAGGTAGAGTGAGTCATGTCCACAGTGGATGGCAGGCTGAGGTGAATGGATGGTGTGTTATCTCTTCGGAGAGCTGGAGTGTGTAAGCACTCAGTCAAAGAGGCGGCTTTCCCCCGCTGCCTGGAGGGCAGCTTCCTGTGATTCTTTAATGGCAATAGCATAATCTCACACCGAAATGTCTGAAAAGTCCAGCCTTTGATTTGAGGACATTTCTTCATTTAGGAAGGACATCACATGAAATCTTGTGAACCAAACTTACTGGTACCAGTTCTTTGTACAACCCTCTGCGTAGTCTTCTCCTAGAACATTTCACAAGGCCAGAGAAAAGGGATCTTTGACCGTTCTCTGTTGAGTTCTAGGTTGTCCAGAGCTCTGGTTCACTCTCAGCTGAACAGCAGGTCTTCAAACGGTCTGTAGATCTAGAGACTGGGATGGCCACGACAGATCAACCATTCATCCATTATCACTTATCCCCAGCAGGGCACAACGTGGACAACTCGCCCGTCAATCACAAGGACACTCCATAATGCGAATAAGTGCAATCTGGAGAAAACGATGAACCTAACAGTTGTGTTTTTGAACAGTGGAAGTTGGAGTACCCAGAGAGAACTCATGCATGCACAGGGAGAACATGCAAACTCTTCTGCTGCAAGGCCACAGGGCTACCAACTGTGCCACTCTTTCTTGGTCACTTCCATGTTCACTTGACGATTTAAAAAAAATCGAAATACACAGCAGTGATCAGTTTTCACTGATCGTGTCCTCCAGATATTCCTTTCAAATCCCCTGACAAGGTTCCTTGGGCCTTTGGAGGGTTTAAACAAGCCCACAGCACCACAGATCCTCCGCATATTCATTGTTTTCTTTTACGCCAGATGCACCTTGAATAATCGTTCCCGAAAAGCTCAATCTTAATCATAGCTGACCGAAGCATGCGGGCTCCAGTAGTGAGGCTCAGCCACATTTGTGATGGAAGGACAGAAAAGTCTTTTTCCTTGCACGCCTCCAAACGTCGTCATGTGGAAACCACCTGGTAACCAACCTGATGCCCCTCTGTGCTGCGATTCTCTAACAGGGAGCTTTGAAGATTTTGTTACCTCCTTGGCGCGTTGAGGTAAGATAAACTCAAGCCGACCGTCCACTGTCGCTGGGGCCATTTCCAGCCTTATGGAGATCAACCACTCTGTTTTACTTTGGAATCGATAGGGGTAGCACTCGTGATTGTGTGAAAATAAAAGAAGAATGTATTTTAAGGCGTTTTACACATTTTTGCTTGGGGGTGCCAAAAAGCGTGCCGCGCGCACTTGCTGCAGCGTGTATTGACACCACAGGAGATCCTGCAAAGGCTTAGCCCTGCAGCTGCCCGTAAGAACCGGCAATCCTTAAATCAAGACTGCTTTCATATAAAACCAACTTCAAAACAGCGCTAACTGGGCTCTGTCCTTGTAAAACACAACTCCTAAACTCATCTTTTTCTCATCCGCTTTAAAAAAAAAAATAAAAGCCTTTTCTGGGGTCCCTTGTGCGATGACTGCTCTGTCTAAAGCCCGACACATCTGCTAGGGGCTGTGACGCTTGGGCGTTTTTCCTTTTGATGAGACCTTGAACCAAAAGCTTTGACCATCTGGCTTTTGTTTGCTGGAAATATACAGGTTGTCTTGCTGACATGCTTCAGTCCTTTGAAGTTCAATGATTTAATATGTTCGGAGAAATAAGGAGAAATACAGTTTTCTCATCGTGTTTGGAGGCGGTTTGAAAGACGCGGAGTGTATACCCTGAAAGGTGGGCATCCTTTATCGCAATCCAGCGTAAGACGTAATTTATACCAACAAACATCTGCTTCTTTCTTTTCTTCACGTTTTCCCATTCCATAAGCCCTGCCAATACATAAAAGTCAAGTACATTGGTTTTGGTAACATATCTGCATGTAAGCAGCTGTTTTTTTTTTTTTTTTTTTATAAAACTGGCTTAGCATGGGAGAAATAAAGACGTTTTAACAATGCAAATGCAATAAGTCATCCCTGCATGCGAAGGGGTACTTTGAATCCTGCATTCCAGCATCCCTCCTTTGGAGCAGGTGGAGGCATCTTTTGTTTCCTGCACCCACTTCCTGCGTTATGACCTCGTGGCGCCTTACTGACCTTTGACTCTGTGTCATGAATTGAGCGGCTTCACGCCGCGCATGTCTGATAAAAACCACTTCTCGTCCTTTTCTTTCTCCCCCTGGCCTCTCTGAGCACATGTGGTGGACAGGCACCTTCTCATCATTTCCATGAGGATGCTGTCATGATGACTGAACTCTGCATGACACCCGCTGTCATTCTGACAAGGGTCTGTGTGAAGCTGTTAAAAAATGAGAAGAAAAAAAAATGACTTTGATGGAAACAAGTAGACAGCATTCTTCTGAGTGTTTGTAATTGGGAACATTGCGGAGAAATGAATAAACAAAAATGGGTGTTTTATTGATCATATACAGTCGTACTGCTACACCGCAAAATACAAACAGGTCTGTTCGTACCACTGAGCTATATAATACACTGGAGTGCTGATTTTGCCGAAAAACTGAAGTCACTGGCCGCCATCTTGCTACTCCCTACTCTCACAGAATCCCATAGGATTTGGTTGCAACAACAAGCAGTTTTCTGGCTGTGTGAAAACGTTTCACAGGTAATTCTACAGTCAGTGGATGTACTAACACTATCAACTACTAGGACATTAGGTGCTGAGATATTTTACATGTTATTCATATTAAATATACATATATGTATATATAAGTATGTGTATATGTATATATGTATATATATGTATACACATATGTAAATATATGTTTTTGTATATTGTTATTTATATATTTATAAATGTTAAATATATATATTTAAATGAATAAAATGCAAAATATTTCAGCACATGACTTTCTCAGTACTTGATATTTTTAGAACATAACATAAAAGTATATGGCATTTGACATTTTAAAAGTTTTAAGCCCCCCCCCCTGAACAGGAGAAAATCCTTGTTATTCGATGCTGCAGCGCACATATTCCCTAGTTACTGGGGGGAAATAGGGAGTACCAATATGGCGGCTGGTGGCTTCAAAGCGACTCGTTCTAACAGACGGTGATTAGCACTCCAGTGTATAATATAGCTCAGTGGTTCGTACAAGCACTGCTTGTAGCCGTCTACATGGGAGCTACGCCAAAGTGGATCTTCACAAAGTCACAAGATATGACCACGTTCGAAGCTCAAATACAAAAAAATAAACAAATAAAACAACAATAAAAGGCATTTCTCCTAATGATACTTTCCACATTACTAACTTTAAGACTGAAGTCGCTGTTCACATCCTGCCCCCTAGTGGTGCGTTTCCTCTCCTGCCATGTTCTCTCTGAGATAAACTGATAAAACAAAACCTGCTACAAACACGATTAAACAACAACAACTGAGAATCATCCCTGCAGAATACATCAAACATGTGCTGTGACAGCAAAAAAATAAATAAAAAATACAGCTACACGAGTTCCCAAAAAAAACTTTGTTCTGATATGCAAATGTTCACATTTTGTCCACATTTCCACATGGAAGATCTGATCAAACCCAGTCTAATGTAAATATTATTTTTCCAGCTTTACTTTCCTTATGGACTAAGCCCAGGGACAGAAGAAAAAAGAACAATATGTTGTTTTAAAAGAATGCTTTGCGACAACCTGAGTTAGGTTTTGAGAGATCCTGCAAATGTTTTATTTTGCACAAAATGAAAAGCGCGGATGTGAAAAATGTCCAGGTTTGTCTCTGCTCTTTTACAACTGTAAACAAAGGCAGCAGGGCACAGCTTGTCCTGGTGTTTGCCGTTTAGACATCTCTGTTCTGAAAGTCTCAGGTGAAGCAAAAGCACCATCTTACCAATTAGCTGCTGAAGATTCTCCATGTCATGATCAGCTCCACACTACTCCAGACATTTTGAACTGAGAAAGCTTTCTGGGTGGGAAGAAAAACGTCTTCAGCTTCAGAATAGAAGTCCAGTTGTTTTGTTTTTTTAACCCTTTTTTTTTTGGATCTCACCAATTACATCTGTTAAAATTAATTAAAATGTTCTATTTGTTTACATTTTTATGCATTTGCCCTTTCTTTGGACATTAATAGAGTTGTGCATGTTTCAGATAATATAAATTCCTGAAACAACAAACTACAAGAACTGCATAAACTTCAAATAAAGGAAGTTCAAGCATTTCTTGTAACGATTCCACCAACGACTGGCAGCTTCATGCCATTGCAAGCAAACTTTTA
Organism: Fundulus heteroclitus; assembly: GCF_011125445.2. Lineage (NCBI taxonomy): Eukaryota > Metazoa > Chordata > Actinopteri > Cyprinodontiformes > Fundulidae > Fundulus > Fundulus heteroclitus. The sequence continues at coordinate 18,143,962 of NC_046363.1, read as the reverse complement.
GACGATTGCTATAACGGTAATTCAGGATCTTCCAAAGCTTTTGCAACATCCCACAAAAAAAAAAAAAAAAAACATCCAGGGATTTTGCAAAAGTACTTCAGAATCATGCAAAATCTTTGCAGGATCTGGTAGAAGTGATCAAGGCTCTCATAATAGCAACTCGGGGGTCTTGCATTTATTTGAAGGATCTCACAAAAATACTTCAGGATCCTGGAAAACTTTAGTGGTATTTAACAAAATCATCTTTGGATCTTGCAGAAAACGTTTGTCTCATTAAGCTTTTGCAGGATCATGCAACTTTAATTGCGGGTCTAACAAAAGCAATGTGGGATCGCTCTACCTATGCAGGGTCTGGCTTAAGTAAACCAGAATAGTGAAAATCTTTTCCAGGATCAGATAAAAATCTTGCATTCTCCAAAAAGTAACTCAGGATCCCACAAATCCTTGGTGCGATCTCTCCCAAAGTAACTTGAGATCTGGAAAAATCCAACTCGGGATGCAGCAAAATTGTTGCAGGATTCAGCAAAAGCAACTAAGACTCTCTCAAAAAGTTTTGTGGGCTCTCACAAAGGTAACATGTGTCTCTAAAGCAGCTTGGCATCTGGCGAGTCTTTTATTGGGATCTCACAAAAGTAACTCAGGATCTTGCGAAACCTTTTACAGAACCTCAAGGAAGCAACCTGGGCTTCTTTACAAAGCTTTTGCTTTCTTACATAAGGATTCACTACCTTCCCAGATCCAGATCCAAATCCCTAACCGTGGTCACAAAACGAAACGGGCAGCTGCAGTGTTTTACATTAATATAAAAACTAAAAACAAAGTGTCCCTTTGCTCTTCCTTATAAAACACTCATCCAGCTATAACCGCTCCATCAAACATAGACAGGACAATGTAGACGACAATTCAAGAGGCTATTCGTGTTAAAATGGCTCACTATCCGGGGTATTTAACCAGGTCCGACCTTCGTTTCTGGCCTCTTTACGTGAACAACCAAAATCAAACGCCTCCCCCGCGTTTAAAAAAAAAACCTTCGCTTGCATACGATATCAGCAGGAGCTTAAACGCCGAGGCTCTGCAGGAGCGGTGGGACTTTTCGAGCATCCTAAAAAAAAAAAATAAATAAATAAAAAGACGTGAAAAAATATCTCTATTGTGCTCTCGAGTGTTACTAAGATTCCCCTCCATTTTGAAGGACGTGTACAACTGGACACCGGCGACTGAAGACAAACGCGACTCCTCACGAGGACATCTTGAGACACCAAATTCCGACATGCATCACGAGCGTCTTTGTGTCCGAAAAAACCACTGCCTGCCTCTGATGGCGACCCGAGGCCTCAGTGCTGCGGGGGGAAACCGACGTCGGGTCCGTCGCCCACAACCAGCACGCTGCGGCTAAGCGTCGGCGAGGGAGAAGCCAGGCGGAAGGCCGGATTGATCGAGTGCAGCGAGTCTCTCCGGATGCTTTTGCTGAACGGGGGGCAGGGGTCCACCACAGCCCGGTGGGCGAGCTGTCGCGAGCAGCCGGAGGAGACCGGGGGTTTTGCGGCCGGCGGGGCGCCGGGGACCTCCGGGACCAGAGGGGATGTCTTCGGGGTCCCTGAAGGGCAGAGGCCATGAAAGTCAGAGGAGCGGAGCATCCTCTCCAAGACGTCCTTTGTGCTCTGGGTGCACTGTGTGAAGAAGAAACATAAACGAGAAACATCAAGAACAGAGACAGGACTGGAAGAGGAAAGCTGTGTTGTCAGGAGGTCAATTCCGGCAGGATTCATTCGGAGGACGTTTTTAATGGTGAAAGCGACGAGAAGCTTCAGGACAGGACTGTCAAAAAGGTGCACATGGAGTAGCAATGGAGGAAGTGGGTTAGAAGCATACAGTGGTTAGAGGGCACCCCTTACACAAACCATGATCCCAGAGAAGTTGGCAAGCTCTTTAAAAGGCGGTGACAACATCTGAGACTCGATTATTCTGTAAATCTATACCAGAGACACGGAGAAAGCATTTTATTTCAGTCTCTTTCAACAAATCTAGACTTCCAAAATGTCTCCGAAACTGAAAACAGAATATACAAGTAACGCTGTTTCTGAAATGTTGTCGAAATTAGATTAAGCGACGGTCACATGGTGATTATAAGACATTAGGCTGAAAGCTAAGGATGGGTTTGGGGTTACAGTAAATTAGCCAACGACTGGATCTGACCAGTTTTCAATCATTGATCAGCATGTCAAGAACTGAACACTCAGATTTATTTTTCTTCTATTCAAGAGATGGATCAAAGGAACCATTTTCAGTGTATAAATGTATCAGCCATCAGCGGCGCTTTGACACAGCTTGCTTTTTGGTTTCCAAAAAATCTGCAAAAGGTTAACCTTTCAATGGATGCATTATGGCTACTCTCTTTTCTCTTTAACTCTAGTGCTGCTATCAAAGAACCTGCAGGACCTTTTTCTTTTTTATTAGTTATTGTGCTGAAAATACAAAAAAACAAAACAAAACATAAGCAGTCTAAAACCTAATTGGTCCATCAGACCTCAAAGACATTTAGAAATTGGTGTCAGCCATATAAACTGAGATAGGTGCATTTCTAATAGGTGTTTAAACAATCTTCAACAAACTCCATCATTGAGAATATTTAGTCATTTCCAGTAGAAAAAGAACATAATAATGCAAAATTACTAATTTTGATATCTGAAAAGCTACACTGCCAGTTTCAGTGAGTTAAATTTAAGAATTCAAGCATCATTTAAATTTAAAACCTATATAAATCATTAAACAGAACTCAAGAAAATAGTTTTATGAATTATTAACAGACTTTGTGACTGTGGCACGCAATTTTACCTAACCTCTCTGTTTTTTACAGTATACAGTGAGCTTCATAACCTAATATGTTTGTTAAATACTAAAGTCCCAGTGTTCAAGGCAGACCTCTTTAGGAGATAGTTTTGGCTGAATGGAGCAAGAACGCACAATAAAACCTTTTTCAGCAGAACCTGCGTGCGTCTCAATAAATCGGAAAAACAAACAGCCTGTTTCAGCATTCAGTTCAAAAAGTGAAACTCAAACGTATTAAAATATATATTAACTCCACATGGCGATCTATATCTTGACTTTCTATCTGTTCATGTAGAGGATAAAGTTTAGAACATCACAAATGGGTTTTCCACAGAAACGTCATCCTGAAGGTACGTCCATGTAGGTATATCCACTCAATCCTCATTTGGGATGTAATTGCTGCATTAATTCAGCGTGGAGCAGAGGACCACCAGCCTGTGACTGCTGCAGTTCTCAGATAACCCATCTTGCTGTAAGAGCAGCCTTCATCTTGTCTGCGGTGTTGGTGCCGCCGTCTCCCTGAATTACACCAGAACCTGTCAAGTCTGGTCAAGAGCTTCCTCTACTTTACAGATCTGCTATTTGATGTAGTTTAGGTCAGTTTGCTGGCCAATCAAGCAAAGAGGTTTTTGGACTTGAGAAAACATGGCAGGCCAAAAAACTAGCAGGTGACAAGAGCTCCAAGAGATCACTGACATTCAGAAACTTCAGGTCGAACCTCAAGCAACGTGGATTCTGTGCCTCCCCACTCTGGGGAACTGATTTTCGCATGAAATGTCAAATTCACTTTTCATCTGAAAGCAGGACATTGGACCTCTGAGCAACGTCTCTTTTCCTCTTGAGCCCAGGTTAGGCAATTGTCTCTGGTTCAGGAGTGTCTTAACACGGGGACTGCGATAGCTGCAGCCCCAGTCCAGGATTCCCCAACCTGAGGATGCTTTTGACGCTCTGACTCAATTGTAAATCTCAACAAAACTCTTAAATACGCTTTGCTTCAAAGCTCTGGTTATACCCGTTGGCTGCTCTCCTTTTTCTAACAAACTTCTGTCTTCCCCTCAACTTCCCACTTATATGTTTGTATACAGCGCTCTGTGAACAACCAGCTTCTTCATCGATGACCTTTAGCGGCTTACCCTCCTGGTGGAGGACATCGATGTCCGCCGGACTATCATTACAGCAGCGGTCCTGGAAATCGAGTAGAACAGAACATTTCTGTATCAAAACTCCTTTTTTAATGGTCCTATGTGACATCCTGTTTTTAATGAGCAGCATTTTGGATCATCATGAGATGTAAGCACCAATCAGAATTAACAGAAACAAACGCTGGCAATAGATCACCATTAGCACTGAATCTGTACAGGAGATAAGATCTTATAAATCACCAAAATACATGTAACTTTTTAATGATATTCTAATTTATTGAGTTGCACCTGTAAATAAAGAACTAGCATGGGAACTTTTGACATAAATTTAAGATTTTTAAAGCCTAAAAAAGGACATTTTTTAAGATCCTGCAGAAGCTGGACCCTCCCTTCAGCTCGTAAAGGGAGAAATACTCAACCGATCCAGAGCTGCATCAGGAAAAGTGACCTAAATCTGTCCTTTGGAGGGAGAAGGCGGTACGCCCATGACAGAAAAACAGACCCATGTGCTTTGTAGCCATGTCTTTGTTCATATATTAGAAAAAAACAAAGTTGGTCAGTGAAGGAGCAAAAAAACAAAACGTTTTTTTTGCTCATACTGTAGGGTTAAAACAATATTCTAAGTACAGTACGTATATTCAGTCAGTCAATAAATTAGAATATGAATTTCTAAAAGGCTTGTTTGCCATTAAAAGTAACTTGAAAATTGCTAATCATACTTTTTATTAGGCCCTCATTTTCTGCATGACAAATGTTCCTTTTTAGTATTGGTCTGATGCAATATTCTAATCTGAAATGCTGTGTTTTTATTAGCTGGATGTTGGGCGGAAAAAAGGCATAATTAACAGAAATAAAGGCTTTAAAACAGCACCAGCCTGTGTTAATCTATATCATGTGGTTCCCTCAGTGAATTGAGCTACTGAAATAAATTAACTTTTCGATAATACTCTAATTTATTGAATGGGACTGCACAGATCTAAGCCTTGTCGTGCTATAGAAATCTTTCTTCGGGATGAGGTTTGTGTCGACAAGCTGATTGAGCCGGCGCTTCCGGTTTAAAGAGCAGGCGTGGTCGTACATGCACTAGAGCAGCTTGCATTCGACTAGACCACCAGCCCTAAACAGCAAGGCTGATCCTGCAATGAGCAAGTGAGCGAAGGTTAATGAGAGGAAACATGATTGGCTGCGATGAGGCATGCAAACTGGCATTCAGACAAACCGCGAGCAATCCACACCATCGTCAATCCACACCAATCACAGAAACCTGCACAAGCCGCGCGTGTGATCAGGTGGAGCAAAATGTGAACGGCGTAAAGAGGCCGACGGTGAATGGAAGGTGAGGTGACGTCGGGATTGGTTTAAAACGTTGAGCCCTACTCTTACCATCGACTGTCTACCTGCAGCGCCACCCCTTCAGGCTGTGCAGGACAAAGAAAAGTCCTGACAGTTCTCCTCCTGGCAGGGCGGAACGGATACAGTACACAACACAAGAGCGTAAGACTTTTACATGTTTCACAGTCACAATAAAAAAAAAATAATAATAAAGAGAGTACACCCTCTGTCAATTCCAGGGTTTACCGTACAGATCCTTAATAATTATCCTCAAATTCATCATATTTAAAACTTCATTATAGATTCCACTGTCTTTAATAACTAAAACAAAAAGTGAGGCCACAACAGAAATGTTTGGGGAAAAATGAGTACACGGCAAAATAAATAAATGAATATGCTGAGTTCCAGTCAGAAGTTTGCGTCCTCATCTGCATGAAATTATGCACAAATCTGAGGTCTTTAGTGACATTTGCCCCTTTCTTTCTGAAAGAATGATAATACAGACTCCAGCTCCTGTTTTTAAAGGTAAAATATGTGCAGCAGCTTTGAATTTAATGCTGATTTTTTTCCCCTAATACACACACACACACACACACAGGTGCAAATATATACAAGCATCCCTAACAAATTTTAATAAACTTCATAGATTGCCTATTTAAACAGTCTCCCTGCTAGAAAACGTGGAGATTCATCTGAACCGTTTCCTGCCACAGCACCAGCTTTAAGGCCCGTTTTACCCAACGGTTCTGATGTGTGATCGGGATCATGGCGTCCGGGTTTCAACCGTCTGACCCGGACTCTTCCCCACAGAGGACAGGAAACTGGTCAGGATGTTTAGGAATCTGGTCAGCGACGGGAGTTTTTGTTTGGGTGGAATAGCGCGACAGTGACTCCAGACACAAATTAAAATAGACGTTACTGTCAATAGATATGACAGTAACGTGGAGCTTTGGATGGCTCCAAGCTCAGCCCTGTTGAAAATGTAGGAACTGCACTTACAAGCCGACTGAATGTCAGAAAAACAACTTCAATGAACTTTACTCTTCCTGATGATAAAGTCTAGTAAAACAAAAATAAATGTTGTACTTTCTCTACAGCCTGCTAAGAGACACGTATCCCAATATTAGTGGGATGTATGTATATATTTGACCTTGTGTGTGTAATTTTGATCCTCTTTGAATCAACAAAAACAATCAGTCTGTGAAAAATGCCCATCAATGAAAGCAGGGCTGAGCAACAAGAGGAAAACTTGACATTTTAAATATCACAGCTGAATATTGTGAGAACATTAATTTGAAACTCGACCAGATTTAGGCATCAAGGACAGTAAGAGTCCTTCTAAATGAAAGATTTTACATTTCACATAAGGCACCTGAAAACCTTTATGATTTTGATATTGCAGTGAGGACAACTTGATATTTTGGCACTATTTAGGTCACAAATGTAATAATACATCTATGCAGATGAGCGAATGCACACTTCTGATCCAAAGTGTTCAAAACGTATAAAACCAAAGAATTGAAAGGGGTGTACTCTTTCCACCATGACTGTAAGTTAAATTTATGCACATTTATCACATCCAAATCAGTGTTCAAAAACGAAAAGACTAAACTCAAAACAGACCAAAAACTCAAAATACAAAAATAGCATTTATTTAACAAATAAAAGAATTCCTTTTTATGAACATAATAATGAGGCAATGGACAAAGCAAATAATAAAACATTTGAAAATATTCCGAGCCAAATGTAGTCAAGGCCTTAGTGAAATAATTCTCGATAAAGTGCTGATGACCCAACAGATTTCCGCTTAAAGGCCTTGCTAATAAAAACCGGTAACAGAATACTGCGGGGCGTGAACTATGGCCCCATGGGAAACGTCAGCAGTTAAAAACATGGAGCAGGGCAGAGAAAACCAATAGAAAATAACAAAAAGAAAGAATGAATTTGTTTACTGCCCGGTTAAAAAGTTTGCTGCAGTCTGACAACCTGCCAGCTCATTCTCCTCTAACCCTAACAAACGATGAGTCTCAGCCAACTTTTCTTAAGCTTAAACTGAGCTCTAATGAAATTATTGCTGCATCTTTCATTGTACAAAAAAAAAAAAAAAAAAAAAAAAAAAAAAAAAAAAAGGGAAAAATATGTCTTTACACAGGAAAAAAAAAGAGACAAAAACAATTACTGTGCAAAGTCCATAATAGCCATAGAAATGGGTCTGCTGGTGGTTTACTCTAATCGAAGGGCTGACGCTGGAGGTCTGGAGGCTGAAGGAGGGGGACACACGGGGTGGGAGGGGCACACAGTGGGAGGTCTAAGAGCCGCACAGCCATACGGGGCGGTCAGCACCTGGGAGGGACCACAAGCTTTCATCATACCATGTTTGCTTCGCTCTTGGGCGTGAACGGAGGCAGCTCTATCTCTGAGGCCGAAGCCACGGGGATCCCCTCATCAGGAGCGAGGAACCCTCTCCGATCGATCAGGCTGCAAACAAAACGGACCATGATGCACGGTTTGAACTCAGCGAGGGAGAAAAAAACAACAAAAACAACACATTACATTAATTGCTCACCTTGGAGGCATGGGGCCGCATAACGTAACACAGCAGTTGGTTAGGATGTTGCTATAGCTGTAGGGGTTCCCAGACTCCTCTGCTCCCCGCTTACTTGACCAGGACCCCTTAATCTACCAACCGACAGACCAATCAGCAGTCAGTACGTCTCAAAAAGACTCGATCAGAGCCCAGCTCCGTCGTTCCGTGCATTTCATACTCACGTCTTCGTTGGTGGTGAGGTTGGAGGCTACTAAGTAGGTGTGGAAGCCTGAGAGGCCCAGAATGGACCAGATGGAGAAAAAGCAAATCACCAATTCCACCACAGTGCACAGGGAAGAGTCAAGGCCTCATACGGGTGATTTTCACAGAGACGGGGCCGTGTTTTACTCCCTGTTCTGCTAACACACGCCGCCAAGTGGAGACTGAGCGGGTTGGCTCATCGCTTTTTGTCAGGTGAAAATAAACGTCAATCCTAATCTTAACTTCTTTTTTTATTGAATTACTGAAACAAAATAACGTCACGAAGATGTTCTAATTAAAAGATTATTATTCTATAAATGCTGAATTTATAAAGACGAGCACATCAACCCAAACTCGCCGCTGCTTCCCCTGCATGCTACATGTCAAATGTTATAAAAACCTAAATCTAAACCAGTAAAATAATATTCCTTTCCACTGAAATCATCCTAAAAAGGCCATAAAACAGCAAACCTTCTGGCTAAAAATGCCGCTGATAGGCTAGAATGCAGCCTGAGCAGCTGAGGGAAATGCCACATCTAAACAGATCTGATTCAGCCCATAAACATTCTTTATGTTCAGCAACTTAAAAAAAGGATATCTTGCAGGGCTCTCCTGAATGGCTAGAACAATGCTTTTACCTGCTTGAGTACCTGCAAAGAAAAAAAAAAAAAAAAACAATGTTTACCCTTGAAACATGTCTGGATAAAAAAGATATCTGAAAAAAATGACAATGAATGACACATTTCCTTTCTTCCCTTTAAATGCTGAAGCCACTTACGGAGCGTGATGTGTGTGACGACGCAGCCAAATATAAAAGACGTCAGAAAAGACAGAGAGATGATGAAGCTGTAGAAGTAGCGGTAGTTGCGTTTGCCGACGCAGTTGCCCACCCACGGGCAGTGGTGGTCAAACCGCTCTGATGGAGCAGGAATAAAAAAAAAAGAGAATATGTCAGAGGTTATATAGTGTTAGCAAACAGAAAAATAAATAAACGCTAAGAAGTGAAAACATTTCTGGAATACAAGTCAGCGCTGACATTTGCTTTTCTTTTTAACAAAGCAAACTTTAATCTAAAACCAACTAGGCCTGCCGGTGATTACCGTTTTGCTCGGTCTATTGACTCATTTTCCAACTAACAGGTTAACATAAAGAGGATTTTTATTTCGCTTTAACAGGCGACCCGTTACTTAAACACAAAGATTTGCACTGGCAGCAACAATCTTCTGTGTTGAAGTTGTTCCTGAGGAAATCCGACACAAATATTTTCTGTATTAGTGAGAAGATTAAAGTACTAACAGCCCAAAATTTGTAATAAGCCCTTAAATTGATCAGCAATTGATCCGTCAGGCTGCCAGAAGACTGAGGCAAGAAGGGAGGCTGATTCTGCGAGTCATTTCCGGCTGGGTCTGGTCAGCGTTTATTTACGCTGGATGGCGACGGCTCTAAAACGGGTGCATTCTCATAAAAGGCGGTTCCTCAAACATCCACCCTGCTGCAGTATTGAACCTGGGAGGATAACATGACGAAGAGGCCTGATGTTACAATGAGGAAAAATATCTTCGTACTTTGTTCAATCCGTAGACGCGAACGCTACGAACAACCATAAAACCTCAGTTTCTAAAGTTTCTGGTAAAACAGTACGATTATATAAACTCTAAAACAAGTAATAAAATTAGATTATCTCACTGCTGCAGCTCTCTTCCCTTCCATGTGGAGGCAAACCCACTTTAAACATTTTACTAACACCTAAAGGACGAGTCTGATTCACTAATTGTTACATAGCCAAAAACTGCTGACCTCTGCGATTTGGAAATTGCGTTTTTTTTAATTGTGATTATATTACAATGCGATTAATTGTTCAGCGCTAGCAGGGACCGTAGCCGGTCACATGACTTGAGACGACATGACTCTTTTATGACTTTTACCATTATCATTATTATTACTATTATTATTATTATTCAACACAATACAGAGTTGCTGTCTTCAGTCACAACTCAAACAGAAATATATCCAAGCCGGCAAAAACGGCGGCCCCCGTAGTTCTGGCTGTGAAACTGGTCTGTGTCATCCTAACTGGGTTCTATCTGCCAACAAGACAGCGCTATCATGTGATGCTATTTTAGAGGAAAAACATTGTTTTATTTTTACACGACAAAAATCAGACTTGGCAAGTCACATACTTACAAAAAAATAAAAATAAAATCAGAGGATTGGAATCCAGCAACAAAACAATGAATGAGTTAATCTCTAAACTGGACGCTCGCTGATAACATACGCCGGTCAGTAGTTAAGAGTTGAGTCTCGTGATGGATTACAGTCTGAGGACACATCAACTTCCCGTTACTTGGTTGCGGGAAGAAGAAGAAAAAAAAAAATAGCGTTGCAACATACATAAAAAAATGTCCCTACACTCTTAAGGAAGTGACTCGAATACCACAGAGCCAGTTATCAATAATCAGGAGCTAATGTGAGCAAGAGGGATTATTTGGATGTAATGAGGATAATAAAACTGATTGAATCCTGAACAAACAAACAAAAATATCTACTGGCAGCCTCGGGGGACCTAAAACAAATCAGATAGATGAATTTGTAGCATAAAAGCGGTGAAAGAGTCACCCTCCAAAAACACACATTCTTACCAACGCAGTTGTCACACAGACTGCAGTGGGAGGTCCGCGGAGGCCGGAACATCTTACAGGTGAAGCAGTACTTGAGCTTCACCACCTGCTGGTTGATGAGGATCTCCTTGGTGCGAGGAGGCGGGCGATACGTTGAGGATCCTGAGGTATCTTTGGACAGAGACGTACACATAAAACACATAAAACATTTCCTCCAGAAATAAAAGGTAAAGAACAATCAGATCAGGGTACTGTGTGGCTATCCGCGCCCTTCCAGCCACGACACAGCGCAGTAAGCTGCTTAGGTCTTGGTCTGCGCCTCCACAACAAGCATGTCCTCCATCTGGCAAAGCTCTTGTGCTCCATCTGCCCAGGGAGCGCTTACCTATCTGCCTTTCGATGTCCGCGGCTTCCTCCGCGGTGGCCCTGGGTAAAATGCCTGGATCTGTGAAGCTGGTCCTCAGCAGCGAGGCGACCACGAACAAGAAGAGCAGCCCTCCTATCACCGGTATGCAGACCGTCAGGTGCTCCACCAGGAAGGGGCAGCTGTTGGAACGGGAAAACACGTTTTCGCGTCGTGATCGTGTGGACACGAAGCGACAAGAGCACGCTTTTCATCCCGCGGGTTACTCACTCGAAAGCGAAGAAAAGGCCACTGGTGACAACGATAAGGCCCAGCGTGAGAGGGAGGACGCCGTTCTGTCTGGCCAGGATGAGGCGGCCGTCGCAGAAGAACCGGTTCTTCCCCGGGAACGCTTCCCACTTCCTCCGCGGCCGCTGCGCCTTCGTCTCGGCGGGGTTCTGAGCCGACAGCGGCGAAACGGACAGCGCCCGTGGGTCGATCTGCTGGTACTCGCAGTTCTTCATCGTCTACGCGGTTCGGAGGTGCCCCGAGGCACCCACAAAACTCGCACTCCCTTTTTTTTTTTTTAACTCAAGAGCCGACGCTCTCCAGTTTCAGTCACCGGACATGTATCTGTTCCCCCACCCCCTCTGCTAGCTCTCAGCTGTCCATCCTGAAGCTAGGCTAGGTCCAGCTAGCTAGCGTCGCAACAAAGGCATTCTTATCCGTAGGTCAGTTTCAACAGCTGAGTATGTCTACGGCCTGACGACGAGTAACCCGACATGGTTGTTAAACCGAGCACGAATGTCGACAGGACATGTCGTAAAAGCTCGAAGCCGACGAGGAACCAACGCGACAGCGGGTGATGGGTCGGGTCACCGCCGGACTGCTTCTCCTTTTTTCTTCTGTTACTACCAGTCGACGACTCCACGTACGTCATGGCGTACAGATAGACGTAGCATGAGCGCCTGGGTCGTACGCCAACGTCGCACGCAAACGTCGTCGCCATATTGTGAGTGGCGTTTTAAACTGACACGTTCCAAACATTATAGCTCAAGCTAGGTGTACTTGTGACTTTCTTTTTTTTTTTTTTTTTTTTTTTTTGTTAGAATGACAGAAACTACAGCATATTTGTAAAGTGGAAGGATTTGTATTTATTTTTTCATAAATAAATATCGTGAAATTGATGTATTCAGCCGTTTTGAAGCCATATACTAAAGTATGTCTCCACCAGCTTTACACTTCAAGAGACTGCTTTTTTTTGTGTGCCTTTTTTTTATACCAATACTGAAATTTCAAACTCGATATCAATTCCCATAGAGAGCATTCTGACCAGCTGTCTCTCTGTGTGGTGTGGAGGCTGCAGTGCCTCCGACTGGAAGAACGTGAGGAGAGTGGTGAGGGCAGCAGAAGGGATCATCGGGGCTCCTCTTCCCTTCATAAAAGACATTTCAAATTCAGATTCAGATTCAGACATACTTTAATGATCCCAGGGGAAAATTACTTTTGTTACATGCTCCAGAATACACACATTGTTATATATATTTATAATATTCCACACAAGGTATTACCATATCACAATAGTCATATCACTTCACTTGGGAATCCCAGTGACGTGATGGTGACTTGTGCAAGAACAGTGCAAAGAATGCATAAATGACAGTTATAGTCATCTCAGCGCTGCGTGTCCCGAGCCCGTAACATCATCAGGGACCCCTCACATCCCCACCATGGACTGTTCTCCCTGCTGCCTTCTGGGAAGAGGTTCCGCAGCATCCACTGCAGGTCCGCCAGGTTCTGCAAAAGCTTTTTCCCTGCTGCCATCAGACTGTTGAACTGCTGCTGAACTATAACCCATAATCTCTGCACAACATTCGCATATTTGCACATTTTGCATCATTGCATCTCCATCTAGCATTACAAATGCTGCCGAACTCTTAGTTTTTAAATGCATTCTTGCACAAATGCCCTTTGCACAAGCAAATTCTGTACATACAAATGTTTTTTTTAAATACTCACCTGTACACTGTGACTTTCTCCTGCATTGTTTACATTTCAATTGTTTTACTTTTAAATCTGTGCTGCACCGTATACTGTATTTTAAATCTACTGTAAAATACAAGCTGTATTCTTGCACAATCAATTCTGCACATACAAATGTTTTTTAAAAATACCCACCTGTACACTTCGACTTCTCCTGCATTGTCTACATTTAAACTGTTTACTTTTAAATCACTGCTGCACCTTATACTGCAATTTAATTTTTTCTGCAATTTACAAGCTGTATGCAACGAAATTTCGTTCTGTATGCACTCTGTGCATACAAAATGACAAATAAAGTTGTCTAAGTCTAAGCATATAAAATCAATGTTTAGCAGTGTTTGCATGTGGGAAAGTACAGCTTAAAGGGCGTTTATAATATGTACCTTTCTTATAATATGTACCTTTCTTAATATGTACTTTTCTTAGCCGTTGCCAGTATTTGAATCCTAACCTTTATTTTATTTTATTTTTGGAATATTGACTTCTTAGAGAGTATTAACGCCATTGCCAGCTCCTATTCTCGTTTTCAGAGGCAAACGGAACGCGACCGACCTTGGAGAATTTCAGTTTGATATCTGGTTTAAAATCACCTAGTTTAGAGAAAAGGGAAAACTAAGCAGGGGCTTTACTTTCAGAAGCCGGAATCATCCATCTCTGCTCTCTGCCTTTAGTTTTTGTAGCCTTTAACAGGTTTTTCTTCACAGACTTGTGTGTTTTCCCACAAACAATTCGGAGATGAGCGACCTCGCGCCGCGACAGCGCGCGGAGCCCGCGCACGGAGGCGGGGACTGTGGGAACGCGTCACTTTTGGCGCGCGCATCCTCACGCGCCGTCGAGTTAAAGCTCGGTTCTCCTAAAACCTCGCTCCAGTTTTTGGCGCGGACGGCGCGCGGAAAGTTTCGTTGAAGATGGAGGATTTCGATGGAGCGCTCACCGAGCAGGTTCGGCTGCACCGTCATCTTTATGATCCATCTTCAAGGGAGCACAGAGACTACGAAATTATCGGGAACTCATGGAAAGAGATTGCAGTGGCCCTCGGTAAAGACGAGTCGATTTGTCGGAGGACATGGAAGAACCTGCGTGATCGGTTCGTGAAAGCTAAGAGGAAAACCAAGGGGAGTAGCGGCCACCCGGGCAGAAAAAAAGCAGCACCAGTAATACTTCAAGAGCTGGAGTGGCTCTCGCAGTTCGTGACACACAGGGACGCAGAAACCAACACGGACAAAGAGGTAAAGTTTCAAGTGGCACGACTGTGTTCAATCCTAAATTACTGTTTCTTCAGGCAAGTTTGTGTGCTCAAACAAGGATTTTGACTTCTGTCCCCATCACTCTCAGTATGTGAAAGGATTTTAGGAATAAAGTCAGGACTATGGAGGCAAAGGCGCAGAGCAGCGTGCGTGTGTTTATACAGCCCACCCACCACTTATTTTGTTGAACATAAACACCCACACGGACATACATTTACGTATATGTAAATATGTATGCTTGTGTGCATACATTTGTACATATGCGTGTATTCAAAATGCCGAATCATCTCAAGTGTTTGTGGTTGCGTTTTATTTAGTTTTTGTTACAAAATAACAGGAAAAGACTTCCTTCAATCTATATATGTCAAACTTAAGGCCCAGGGGCCGAATCCGGCCTGTCGAGGCCGTTTATCCGGCACTCAAGGGCCAAAAAAGGCATATAACGTCATCAAGTAGAGGCATATGTCCTTTTAAAGTGTATAGAGTGGCTAAAACTGTCTCCTGTAGCCAATGTGGATTTTTAAAGCTGTGTAGTAACAGCATCCTGCCACTAGATGTCAGCTATTCCACAACACATTAAAACAACCTAGAAATGTCCAAAAAGAGACAAAGTGATGCAGAATGTTGAGTTTAAAGTGTAACTAACCCCAATATCAACTTTTTTTTGCAGGTAAACAGTTTAAATTGGGCCTACGGGTGTTAATTTTATGTTACTGTGAATTATTTTACATTTTTATGTGAACTGGAATGAAATGATGAAATTCATTGTGTCATCTAAACAGGTCATTGTTGGTCATCTTCAATATTTGTTACTTTTGGTAATCAGTGTTTCTTTCGTTTTAAGGCTGAAGTCAAACAGCTGAGCAGCAAGGGGTTCAGACCACTCCAGGAAACTGCTTGCCTCCCTGCCAACCCGAATATGCAAGAAGTTGTGCTGAAGAGACTTCAGCAGATTGCTCACGACAGGGACAGTGGAATACAGCGAGGAAATCCCTGTCATCACTTTGGCGTCGTCGTGGCAGACAAGCTTAGTAGAATTCACCCAGACCACAGGGACGAAGTAGAAATGCAGATATCCCAGTTGTTGTTTGATGCACTGAAGAAGTACCCACTATAAACAATTTAGCTTTCTGATTAAAAAAAGAGAAGATAATCCCTATGGGAGACAAAAAAAACGTATCTAATGAAAGCAAAATGTCAACGCATCAATACATTTATTTTTTTTACTTTCCCAACACACAAAGCTTGCATTTGGCAAAGCCAGAAAGATAATCCCTATGGGAGACAAAAGCCTACGTGATGGGAGAAAGATGCTGACGCGTTCTCTTTCTTTATTTGCAAACGCACAACGTTTTTCATTAGTGTGTTTTGTGTGAAAATGTCTAAACTGTACAAATAAAAAAAAATCTTATTTTTTACTTTTTCCATCTGTGTCGTTTAAACGTTCTTTACTATACACGGTGTTTGTGTTTAAGAAAAAAACAGGTCATAATGGTTTTCCACGGTGATTTAAATGAAGCCATGACAGTCAAACTGCACGCTTTCAATTTAAGCATCCTCGCTGTTTTACTGAGTCCTGCTAGCATCTCAGTCGTTGTGGTGTGGGAAAGAAGGACCTCAGTTCTTCTCAGATTTTAACAGCTGTTGCTGTTGCAACTCCTGCATTCGCCCTGGCTCCGGGCAGGAGGTCCTCTGATGCCTTTGGTCCATGAGCAAAACTCTGCGGTATGTACCTGGATGCAGGAGAGGTTGGCGCATCAGTGTGGACATTTTATGGGCCATCCTGGTCGAATTTTGATCACTTATCTATCTCTAGCGCATCTGTAGTTGTAGACTTTCTGCCCATTATCAAGGCGGACACCTGGAAGATAAAATGTACACACATTAAAAACCGTATCTTTATCCAGTGGGCACAATATGTGCAACGTTTTCATGGCTGAAGAATAAAAAAAAAACTGAGTACAAATACAAATTAATATAATTCTAATTACGTGATGAAGATGAACTTAAAAAACAAAATCAAGAGGCCTTTGCTACATCTATTTCAACTACCAAAATGTGTTTACTATTTAGTAACGTGCAGAAATTCCATTGCACAACGATATGCACAGTACTTGGAAAGGGGCGCATCAAATTGGACTGCAAGCTGCAGCTCTGATCGTTGGTTGCAGGGAGGTGATGCCTAGCAGTAGCAGAAGTCTGGAACATAAAACAAGGTTTATGGGTTAAAACAGGTCATTAACCTGAGTAGGGACACCCAAAAGCAGCATTAGTGTTGTTCTTCGTCCATGGACCGCATCGCCTTTACAAACCTGCTGTATTACAGGTATGCAACCAAGGTGTCATCTTCTTCTCCGTCGCTTGTTTCTGTTAAGCTGCCACAAACACAGCGCAACCACTGAGCTATATAGCTCAGTGAGCGCAACTCAGCCCCATTCAAGTTGCGGCTCACGCGCGCGGCCATTTTGGGCGTGTGACGTCAACAGCTTCGTCTCTTGTTTACTGCATTTCCAGTGATTAGGTTGAGTACTGCGCCCCTGTGTTTTTGGAGAACACTGCGCCTTCGTCCGCGTCAAGTGAACGCCAACGGCGCTCCTACCTGCTCGCGCGCCGTCCGGACGGATCCGCGCGCGAGCACCTCTGGACACCTTCCCGTTCCCTGCCGGAGGAAAGCATCACTGGGATGCTGCCACCACCATGTCTCACCACCTGGAGGATGCTTTCTGGGGGAGGAGCGGAGTTAAGCTTAGCGTTTTGCATTTGGGCCAAATGTTTAATTTTAATATACCTGACCAGCTGCTTTTTCCACATGTTTCCTATGACCCCCTGCATAGTTTTTATCATCCTGTAAACAAGACTTCTCAGTAATGGCTCACTTATTTTACATGCTGCTATAATACTGGGTTTAACCAGATAAGTTAGTGACATCATGATCATGATTTCAACAAACTGGCAGCAGCAGTTTTGTTGTTTAATCCAATCAAAGCGATTAAAGCAATGAAGGTGCATTTAGATCAACTAACAAATTAGATTGCTTTCAGACATATTACTTTGATCTCAAATGACAGTTTAAGGGTCTTTTTGGTGCCACGTCACTTGAGTCTTCACTGCATTTTAATGTTCCTATATTTCTATTTTATTTTTCTTGATCTCTCCCATCTTTGTTCATAAGCACTAATGTAATAATTCAAGCAGAAAACAAAGAAATCCCGAAGTCAGCATGTAATTTGGTGCACTGGATTTTACTTAGTGGGATTGAATCCATGTTGCACTTTTGAGCTTTTTATTTTTATTAATTAAAAATGTCTGAAAATTACACATATCAGTCTATTGCACAAAATCCAAACTTTTCCATGCAGTGTTCCAAGATGGAGAGAGGGTCCAACGGTCATGGGCGAGAGGTGGGATACACCTCTGTTTTCATGTTCCACAGCAAATCATTTCTCAACCCTGTGCTATTGCTTATTGGAATAGGTACGTGCACAGAATTAACTGGAAAAAGGGTTGGTCTCTACCTCAAAAATATTTTGTTACAAACAAAGTTAAAGTTAAAGAAGTGACATATAAACTTGTCCACAGATGCTATCCTACCAAACAGTAAATGTGTAGATTTAAAAATAATTCTGCTACCAATGTGTGCTCATTCTGTGCCTTTCAGGCTGAACACATTTGAAGACTCGTTTGTTTTGGGACTATGATTGTACCAAAAAAACTCTGGACTGGTATCATGACCCTTATATCTAGCTTTTCCCCACAGTCTCATCTTAATTATGAGAGTGTCATACTTGGCTTTACCGTTTTTGACAAAAAGCACTACAGGTTCAGCAATAATATACCTTTATTCTCTGTCTTTGTGGGACTTGAATTGATATTGTTATCTTATTGCCTCATCCAGCAATCTAAAAGCTGTGAAAACGTTAAATCTACCACACAAGTTTAATATTTATTTATTTATTACCTCGTTTTTGTTGTTGTGGTTCTTATTGTATGCATACAATTCCCCCGTTTCATGGATTTATTTATTATACTTTATTTTATGTATTATAATTTCCTTGTTTGTTTGTATCATGTAAATTATTTTTATGATCGTTAATATATAAAAAAAAAAAAAACGCCAGCCAACCGCGGCGTCTACTCCTTCATATCTCGGGGTGCGTGAAGAACGTAAAGATGACGGTGACGTACGCCTTACGTCAACTTCTACCGACAAAAGAGGCTAGAGGAGGTTACCGTTTAACAAACTCTGGGTCAGTCTGGTAAATCTGAGTCAACTTACTCCGAGTGGGGGAACCCGGGTAACCGGTACCAGAACAGCAATGAGTTCTGTGGACTCGGGGTTTGTTCACCCGGAAGTGAGCGCTTGCACCAGCGTCCAGGAGGACGCCTTCAGGGAGGACGCTTTCAGGGAGCACGGCAACGCCTGCAAAAAGAGAGCGAGCTACTTCACGGCGCTGGAGCGGCGGGTCCTCCTGCAGGCTTACGAGGAGCACGGCGATATATTTCGTGAGAAGAGCAACAAGGCCGCAGCGTCCAAAGCGAGGGAGGCTGCTTGGAAGAAAATCGCTGCCCGAGTGAACGAGTGAGTTTGAATGCACCACGCATTGTAACCTTTCTGCCACCGTGGAAGGTGGGTGGGATGGATAAAATATGGCTTTCATTTAGGTGTAACTCCGGAGAAAAAAGGACTTGGAAGCAGCTGAAAATGAAGTATAAAAATATCATGAAAGGTAAGACGTATCTATGACAATTATTCATTCAGCATGTGAAAAGACTGATTTAAGCTCCTTTCCAGAGTGGGCTGCTGCTGCACGGACTCACCCTCAGCGCCTTGCAGATGTTCTTCAACCTTTTCACATTTTTCCCAAGTTACAGCCAATAACTAGTGTATTTTACTTGGTTTGTACACAACCAACACAAAGTAGCGCTTAATGGTGACATGGAAGGAATTGCATACACTTTAATTCATTAAATTCATGTTTTTACAAATGAAAATGTGAAAAGTTTGGTGTGCATTTTTATTCTCAGGTCCCTTTACTCTGATACCCTCAAATAAAACCCAGGGCCTTCCCAAGTCCATCTAGGTGTCATTTGACCTCGCACTCAGATTGTGACTAGACACAAAACATTCAGTTCTCTTTCCACCTTAAGTTGGTTTGCAAAGAATAATCTAAATTTAAGTCCCTTTCTTAGTTGTAAGAAGAAGAAGAAAAAAACAATTAAAACCATACATACAGCCTTTTCCGTCCACTTCACGATTACGCATAGCTTTATGTTGGTCTGTCACATAAAAGAAGAATTAAAAAAAAATCTAAAGCACTGGTTTGTGCAAAAAAATAAATGGAATAAAAAGAAACTGGAAAGGTAGAAAACCTCTCCAATTTCTCTTTGTATTTTAGGACACTAATGTTTGGGGTTGTTACGTGGCCGAATATTAAAAAGGGTGTGATTCCTTTTGTAATGTGCTGCAACATCCGGCTTTGGTCCATTATCCTTTCACCCAATTTATATATATATATATATCTATATATATATATAAATAAAGATTAATTCTGAGTTGCACTCAGCCAACAGAAAACAGACAGGGACCCACAAAATCAACGGGGAGCTCCTAATCCCGCCCCTGACTGAGGCGGAGGGGCTGGCCATCAGCCAATGGTCCCCCGGGCCGGTTTCTGAAGGCCTCTCCGGAGACGCCTCACCTGAGCCGGGCACAGGTACGTTTGTCAGAGGGAAGCGTGCACAACCGCAGACATTCAGCTTTATTACGTTATCCGTCCACCTTTTCTCCTCCCAACTGTTACAGATGCTGCTGTTCACAAGGTTGAGCCTCCAGCCGCTGCGACAGGGAAAAAGCCCGGCATTGTGAGTACTCTCTGCCTCTGCTTCATGGGGCAGTTTAAAAGTTCCTGAAACAGGATTTCTCTTTTGCATAACAGAAGGAAGAGGCCCCCAGGAAGGATGCAAAGATTCATACTGATGTAGATACCAGCACTCTGTCCAGTTATTACTATCACTCCTCTACTCGTCTCTAGTCTTTTACAACTTGTACGTTGTTGTCCTTTGACAGAGAATGGCAGGCCACCGCCTGGATTGGGTCCCTTCAGCCTCCACAGCGCATCTTGACACAGTAAATCTTTTTTTTTTTTTTTTTTCTGTAAACAGTTTTGCATTTAAAGCTGTTTAAAAATGAACATTGGCTGATTTGTTCCCCAGTTACCCGTAAATGAGCTGTACCGGCACCATCTCCTCAAGACTATTGAGAAAACGGACAAAGAGATCACGTACCTGGACCGCCAAATCAAGAAAGCGGACCTGGAAATTCTCCTGCTGGAGCGCCAGTTGAGGTGGGTGCATTTCCCTCACAGGTCAAACACGTTTTACAAATCTGTTTAATTGTACCTTTTTTGTATTTTTTTGTGTGTGTAGGGAATAAAGACAAGGAAATGTGGTAAGACACTCTGGGAGATCTGGGACGTCCACAGGGAGGCTCTCTATCGTCATAGAGAACTCGTGCCACAGTACGGTCACATGATATGTTGGTAATTAGCCTGATCTTAACCGTGCAACTGGAACAAGGATCCGAGGAGCTGGTCATCTGAACCCGAGCTGTAGTCCTGCAGTGTTGAAGTCCGAGCTCCTGTCCAGGACAGAGGACTGTCCTCTGGTCCCCAGCTGTCGGTCGGGGAGTCCTCCTGTGACTTTAGTGAATTCAATAAAAAGCGTGGAGTAGTAGGAGCAGCTTAGGCTATACAGGACTGTCTCAGAAAATTAGAATATTGTGATAAAGTTCTTTATTTTCTGTAATGCAATTAAAAAACATGAAATGTCATGCATTCTGGATTCATTACAAATCAACTGAAATATCGCAAGCCTTTTATTGTTTTAATATCGCTGATTATGGTGTACAGCTGAAGAAAACTCAAAAATCCTATTTCAAAATATTACAATATTTCATCAGACCAAGTAAAAAAAAAAAATTATAACAGCAAAACAAAATCAAACATTTGAAAATGTCCATTAATGCACTCAGTACTTGGTTGGGAATCCTTTTGCACAGATTACTGCATCAATGCGGCGTGGCATGGAGGCAATCAGCCTGTGGCATTGCTGAGGTGTTATGGATGCCCAGGATGCTTCAATAGCGGCCTTTAGCTCATTTGCATTGTTGGCTCTGGTGTCTTTCAGCTTCTTCTTCACAATACCCCACCAATTCTCTATGGGGTTCAGGTCAGGGGAATTGGCAGGCCAATCAAGGACAGTAATGCCATGGTCAGTACACCAGTTACTGTGAGAATCTTATGTCGTCTCTTAACCACTACCATACTTGTGATTTAGTTTACTGAACCAAGCTGAGTGTTTTTCAAGGCTCAGGAAACCCTGCAGTGTTTCAAATCACTTGAATCAACAAATCACGATTCAAGTGATTAGTTGAATAGCCTACTAGTATACTTTTTCACGATATTCTAATATTTTGAGATAGGATATTTGAGTTTTCTTCAGCTGTACGCCATAATGCGCGATATTAAAACAATAAAAGGCTCGCGATATTTCAGTTGATTTGTAATGAATCCAGAATGTATGACATTTCATGTTTTTTTTAATTGCATTACAGAAAATAAAGAACTTTATCACAATATTCTAATTTTCTGAGACAGTCCTGTACATGGGAGCTGTGAACTGTTATGTAAGAACTACTCTTTCTACACTTACCAGCCATTTTATTAGGTACGATGTTCGACTGGTTACCATAGATCCGGCAAACCCCATGGCAGCAGAACATCTAGTCATCTAGACGTAGTGAAGACGACTTTCATGGAGTTCAAACCAAACGTCCACCGGGATGTCCTTCTCTCGGCTTTACAGAGGACCAAAGCACAGAGTAAATATCCTGTGAGTGATGGTTCTGGTATTAAAAATGCCATGTTGATGTCAAAGGAGAATGGGCAGACTTGTTTGAGACGATAGAAAGGTAACAGGAGCCCAAACAACCCTTAGTTTACAACGAAGGGATGCAGAGTATCACCTTTGAACACACCGGGCTACAGCAGTGGTTCCCATCCCTGCTCCAGCTCATCTAATCCAAATGATTGCAGGACCTCCTCCGCATATGATCAGGTGCTGCAGAAGCTTCTTAATCCATTCATTCAGGTCGGGTGTAAGGCAGCAAGGAGACACCTAAAACATGCAGGACAGGAGTCCCTGGAGACGCACAGGAGACGACACCAGGGGAACAGGAAACCGAGGCAACACAATGGGCACAGGTCCAGCAAACATGGACAATTCATCTACTGCAACGCTAGAAAGGACACTGGCTCAGCATCATTTTGTCCGTTGTCAGGCCTAAAAAAAAAAAAAGTTCTTGTAATGCTCAGTCCCAGAAGAATCAACATCTGGGCTACAAGAAGTATTTCAATACCGTGAAAGGTTCCATAATCGTTGCTAATACTGACACTTGGTCTACATTGTATATTTTAAGTTTATGTAGGCTGTTTTTTTATGTGCAAACGTTGGACACTCAACTAAAAAGTGATTGATTTGCATTTATTCTCACACTGTCAGAGCTGTCAGTACAGGGTTCGGGTATAAAAAGGAATGTGTGGATGAGAGGGTGTTGGTTGTAAATAGGAAGCCCAGCGGGGGTTTGCTTATTGCTCGCAGAGTGTTTTTTTTTTTTAATGGACGGGGCAAGCGATGGTTGAGCTTTCAGAAAATGTCATATGCGTCATCTGGATGCGTTTAACGCTGCAGTCGACACACTGCAAAAATGGATCTAAAAATAAGTAAAATGCTCTTAAAGTTAGTGTATTTGTCCTTGATTTGAGCAGGTAAATAAGATTGTCTGCCAGTGGAATGAGTATTTTGACCCCTAAAATAAGATAATTAGACATCCTGCACTTGAAATAAGATGGAGATGAATTGTTCCTATTTTAAGTGCAAAAATATTATTCCATTGGCAAATTATCCTATTTAACCTGCTCAAATCAAGGACAAATGCACTAATTTCAAGAACATTTTACTTATTTTTAGTTCCTTTTTTTGCAGTGCAGCGAGCCTACCTCTGCAAGGATGACAAAATACGAAGATCCTTTTTCTTTTTTTTTTTTTTTGGAGAAATGTTTTATTAATAACCTAAAATGTAAAGCCAACATGCCAGTGCAACTTTTGCCAACAAATATTCTTTCACGACAAACGACACATTGTCAAAAAGGTTTACGCCAGTGCCTCAGAAAAGGTTAAAACTCAAATAAAAAATAAATAAAACCTGAGAAAGATTAAACAGCTGTTATTTTTTTCATAGCTTGAAAAAAAATGGTATGCTGTCAAGACTGAATATTTGTTTTAACATGCAGTACAGTGTGTGTGTTGGGGATGGGGGGGGGGGTCAAATAGTTTAAACTCTGATGCATGTTTTTATAATAAAAAGGCATAACCATGCAACCATACTGGACTACAATGAGCAAAAGCAGCTCAGATAGCGAATAATGCAGCATAATTGTTTTCATCTCAGTGCATCTGGACTCGGGTGACGACAGGAATTTAAAAAAAAAAACATTCCAGTTTGTCCTACAGTTTTCTCTCCGAACAAACATTCATAAAAAAAAAAAAACTAAAAAAAAAGCAACATTTTTTTCAGATGTCCATCCCCCCCTGGCAAAGTGTAACCTTTTTACCATTATTAAAAGTTAAAAAGATTCCTACTGATGATGTCTCAGCAACCTCCACCATAAATACCCCGCTCCCACACAGAAACATCGCGTTCAATCGCCGGGTTATTGTGAACGAATCAAGTCCATGGAAGAAAATTGCAATGCAGAGCAAGGCCCAGGATCCAGTACGAGAGGAAGTAACCCAGGATGCTCTGAGTGGTGGGAGAGCAGGCCTTGAAATGCTGCAGCAGGGCCAGGATGGGGTTCTGAGGCGTGTGCACGTGGCAGTCTTTGGGCTCCGCCTGCAGCTGCACGTTGGGGTTGGAGGTTTTCCGTCGGTGAAGGAACGGCTCGTTGAGGAGGAGGAGGTGGGCGCTGATCCAGAAGGGCACCGGAGACGAGGAGGCCATGAACCTGGTGAGAACCTGCAAAGCCGACCAAAAAGAACCGGTTAGAAACATCCGTCGCACAAAAGCGGGTTAGAAGAAGGAAGACGCTAGGAGGCGTTCGCTCACCTGCACGTGCATGCACAGAGTCCCAAACACGAGGAGCACCGTAGAATGAACAACGTACACAAAGACTTTGGGGTTAAAGAAGCCCGGTGTAGGCTTCTCCAGCCTGGTCCCCCAAAGTCCGAGCCTCAAGCACAGCTCTGGGTTAGCCTGAAAATACGCGTAGGCGGCCATTATGGCGAGCGTGGCCATGGGCAGAGCCAGAATGAAATTTGGTATCTGCTTCAGCTCAAAGTAGCGGAGGAAGCCCACGTCCCAGTAGACGTCCTGAATGTGCGAGTAAAGCAAGGGGATGGGCCTCAGGCACCAGAGCGGCGGGGGGCCGTTTTCGTCCGGGACCCGGTAGCCCTTCCGCTCGCCCAGGGACAAGAGAGCCGGGTGGATCTGCTCCAGGGAGGTGGACGGGGTGCAAAACGTCCTGTAGCCGTAATACTGGAACGCGCAGAAGGGGAGGGCGATGGCCGCCGCCCCAAAGAGGGAGGTGAGCAGGAGACGGACGACCACCCAGACGTAGCGGAGGACTTTGCCGCGACCTTTGGCCGCTACCCGAAGCGCACGGATCTGGGAAATGGCGCGCAGCGACGGCAGATACAGGAGGAAGCCCATGTTAACCAGTCCGTTTGACCGCGCCGCCGTGGCTATGCTGAGGGCCAGGCAGGCTCTGAGCGTGAAGCCTTTCTCCAGGAGGAAGAGGCCGCCGAACGTGAGGGCCGCGAACAGGCTCTCCGAGTACCCGGCCGTCATGAACACGTTGGCCGGCGTGAAGCAGTACAGGAGGCTGGAGAGCAGAGCGAGGCGCCGGTCCTGGAGAACCGCTCTGCCCAGGGCGTAGAGGGCGACTACGCTCAGCAGGAAGAGGGCGCTGTTGCACAGAGCCACGGCCAGGAGCAGGCGGCCCCTCACGCTCAGCCACCCGCTGAGGGGCCGCAGCAGGGTCTCGGCGAGGCCCCGCAGCACGATGGGGAAAAGGGGGAAGAAGGCGAAGTTGTGCTCGTAGAGGTAGCCTCTCTCCGCAATGAAGAGGAAATGCTCCGCATCCCAGTGGGAGAGGCCACCGAACAACCAGTCCACCGCGGGGTCCAGGTACAGGGCCTCCTCTGTCCGCGGGGGGCTGAAGGCATCCGCCTCGTGGTCGGGGATGGCAGCGTTCAGGAAAGCCTGGAGAACAACAGTTCCGCTCTGTTACTACACGGACAGCCAGACACCCATCACAGAGAGAGAGAGAGAGGGGCGATGTCAGAAACACGGTTCACCACTCAGGGCGGCAATATAACGAGGGCGGCACGAGAACGTGGAATCTAACTACAGCTTATCTGTGTGTCCAGCCACCAAGAAATGTGGGCCCCTGTATTTATTCTTTTTTTTTTTTTTAACACAGACCAAGAACAGATTTGGAGTTGCTGATGTGGCACTTACCCAACTCACGGCTACTTCAGATTCTTTTGAGTGAATTTGGACTAAATTGGATCATTTCAGAATCAGAATCAAGTTTAATCGGCAAGTAGGTTTGCACTTACAAGGAATTTGACTTGGTATTGATTAGAGCTGTGCATAAAAATCGATACAAAGATTAATATATATATATTTTTTAAATGATTTAAAACCGATATTCTGGCTTTCAATATCGATATACCTCCCAACACCTAGGGGGCGCTATTGCAGCCTAACCGTCATCCCTAAAATCAGACATTTGGGCACGTTTTTGGTTTCTGTGATACATTAAATGCATTCCACCAAATGCACTTCGTTTTCCTGTTAATATATCAGTGTTCAATAAATTGAACATAAATATAATATTTGGCTGGTTTTGTTGATTGAATGACTGAGCATTTGAAAGTAATAAATATCGATATTGGAGTCACATCAAATCAAGGTGAGCTGTATCGAAAATCGTATCGAATCGGCTCATCCTAGATGATACCCAGCCCTAGTATTGATGGTGCAGACAAAAAATAAGAATAGAGTAAAATAAGAAGTAAAATAATATATACACAGAAGCTGTATACACTCAGCAGACTGTGCATCAATTTCAAGGTGAAAACGTAATTTGGTTCTCTACATGTATTCATACACACATATAGTTGTATATATACATATATTAAAAGTATATGCATGGATGGATCCGCCGCTGTGAGTTGACTTTGAACTATATCTCACCATAATTCATGCAGGTGTGTATTATATTTTGACCAAATAACTTCAAACCTACCTGCAAAACCAGAGAGAGGCCCCTGGTAACCGCAGCGAACTCTACAACTGCTTTGACATCCATGGTCATTGATGGAGCGGACAACCTGTGGACGAACCGGTTCCGAGAGCCATCCGCACTGCTACAAACCATTCACTGCTCCCATGTTTACTGTGGTACATCACTGCGGTGCAGCGCAATATCCGCCGGACAAGCAAACTTATCGGTTTGGATTATTTATCCCAACAGCAGACACGGTCGGCACAAACCCAACCATTCTCATATTCCTGTAGGAGCTCTAATTGTTTAGCTGTAAATCTTTGTCCTCTCCTGCCGCCGCAGGAAGCCTTTTTTTCCTAGTGGCTTGTCCACTTCCGGTACGCATAAAACACGACTTCAAAATAAAAGCCGATGAGTTTAAACAGCAGTGTCGGATTAATGGCTCGGGTTCCGCCTTTCTCGGGCATTTTCTGGTTCATACGTTTTCCAGTTTATCGCCTTTTCAAAAGTAGAGTCGTGAATCAGAGGAGAAAAAACGTAAACGTTTCCCTCCTTTGTGTACGCGCCTGCGGTACGGAACGTTGCGCGTGAACCGGAAGAGGTTTCGGAGCGCGAGGGCATTAGAAGTGATGTTTGGGCACAGACTGGGGATTTTCTACAGCTGCGTCTTTTAGCAGATAATGTCTCGCCTACACCAAGCATACTACTGGATTGTTAAATCGTTTTCAAACAGCATAAATACGGCTCGGCTGACAGAGACACGCTTTGTCATCGTGTGGAGTACAGCATTACCTCCGGCAGGGGGCGCCAGAGTGACATACCGCAAGGTTTGAGTGAAATGACTACACCCACGTTTTGCTTCCGTTTTTGGACCGGTTCGACAGGCAGGAAACTTGTAGAGTAAAAATTATTTAAAAAAAAAATACGCTACCCCTTTTAACCTTTTATGCGTAATATGCAACTTATAACTGACCTTTTAGTTCTCACCACCGAGCTACAAAGAAATTAATTTTAAAGAAAAAAGGAAAAGCATTTTTATTGCCCTTATTGATCATCCTTATATTGAACTTATTTAGCGTTATCTTTGTTTCTCCTAAATCCAGTATCTGTTGAATAAACGAGAATCACTACAGCCTGCTAGTAGTGGTACAGTAAAATTACCTAAATTAATAAACTGATCCAATCTGAAGCTTCGTTCTTCTTCGACAGCCATGACAGCTTAAAGACCAGAAAGGCTAAACTAGTTCAAAACAAATTAAGTCTTGTATCAGAAGTATTTAATTCCCATAGAATAAAACCATGAAACAGCTTAGGAAGATTTGATGTACATTTATTCTTACCACGTGGAACATATAGTATAAAGATTTCATACTGAATAAATGATATTCCTTGAGCCAAAAAAAGGGGAGAGGGAGGAATTTACATGTTTGTCTTAGCTACATAGTCTGAAATACAAATATGCAGAATTCATGACTGGAGAAAATTTGTCAAATGTGTACTTCATCTAGTTTTATTCTTGTTTGTACCAGGATATAACAAGTTCGAGCCGTGTCTGCCATACTACGGAGCCGTGGAGGAGACCAGAGGAGTGGGTCGAGGCGGGCGGAGAGCGGAGGGCAGTGACGGACCGCGGCGTCCGCCTCCGTCTCGCGCCAAAAGCAAGTGTGAGAATAGTGACACAGACAGAGACAGACAGAGGAAAGAAGTATAATGTACAACATTATATATACACCACAGCAAAGCTGTATCTGAAGTTGAAAACCAGTCCTAAGAGGTGATTTCTTTTCATAAGGGTATTCAATACAATCAAGGGATAAGAGGAGGTAAGGGTGTTGTAGGTTTCTTGATACTTTGGGGAAGAAAGTCATTTTCTGTTCAACACCAAACTAAAATGACCTCAAAAACTCTAGCTCGTCAGCTTCTGTGTGAAACATAGTTTACAGAATGCTTTACACTCAAAAGAGCAGTACGGCACAGAAAATGTCCTACAATCTACTGCACACTGCACAGGCCTCCCCGGTGAAGGTGGTTACTGACAGCACGGTCTACTGTCCTGGGCTGACTGGCGACTACAACCAGCAGGTCACTTTGTCAGTCTGTTCCGCCTCAGACCCACTGTGGCCCCGGAGGGGGAGCGCTTAGGGCACACTGCGCCTCCCAAACTCACTGTAAACGAGACAGCAACTTTGGTTACAGTTTTTGTTTTTCAGCTATTTATTTATTTAGTCATTTATTTATCTTTATTAAAAAGTACTCTCACCCACCGCCCCCTTCCCCCCCCCCTCCCTCCCCAAGTGCAGAACAGACTCCCAACGATGGCGCTCTCTCGGCTCTGACATCCATTTGGCATTCAGACGGCGAGCGGCGTCCCTTCGCCGGCACCTCTCTGGTTCGCAGTCCACAGCAGCTCCGTGACACCCCCCCCCCCCCCCTTTAAGGAGGGTTGGCTTGTGGCGGGCACGTCGAATGGAATCTGAAGGATTTTTTTTGTTTTTGTTTCGTTTTTTTAAGTTGTTTTTTTTATATATAAATTAAAGCCAGTTGCGTGAACTGTCCTTGCCCAGTTT
Source organism: Fundulus heteroclitus (assembly GCF_011125445.2). Taxonomy (NCBI): domain Eukaryota; kingdom Metazoa; phylum Chordata; class Actinopteri; order Cyprinodontiformes; family Fundulidae; genus Fundulus; species Fundulus heteroclitus. The sequence goes on along the minus strand of NC_046363.1, from coordinate 18,114,706 downwards.
TACACCCACAAAGCCAGGTTTGTTTTTCCTTTCCTTTCTTTCCAGGGAGGAGGGGGGAAGAAAAAAAAACAAACCCCTCGAAGAAGCGGAGCCACAGCTCCCTACAGCTGTCATGACTGGCCGATCAGAAAGAGTACATCACAGATAACGTGAGAAACCAGCGTGTTCATTAGGGGAGACACGGAGAGGTCGAGGAGTCGCGACTCGTGTAGCGTAAACTCCGAGTGGTTCTCCTCCACCTTGGCTAAGGCGTGCAGCGCCCGGGCGGCTCGCCGCATCATGTCCGGGCTGGTGGGCTCGAAGGGCATCCCCTGTAGGTGCAGCAGAGAGCTCTGGCTTTGCTGCAGCTGGGTGGCGGCGAGAGAGTCCTCCAGGAAGCCCAGCAGGTTTCCCACGCTGCCCTTCTGGACGGCGATGGCCCGGGCGGCGAGCGTGTCGCCCTGCGCCAGGTTGGCCAGCAGGACGACGGCCATCTCCCTGCAGACGGCGACCTTCCTGTCCCCGATCAGCCGCACCAGGTTCCCGTACAGCTTCTCCAACCGGCTGAAGGGGGGCGTGGCCAGGATGAGGTCCACGTTGTTGTCTTGAATGCTCAGTTTGCTTAGAGTCTCCAGGACCAGTCTCTGAGGGGACAAAGCGCTGTGGGGGCCCAGGGTGGGGAAGGGGTCCTGGGCCTCTGCGGAGGGGCACACCGCCCAGTGGAGAAGTCCGTCCAGCAGGGGCAAGCAGATGCTCTCCGGGTAGGAGGAGAGGTCCAGCTGACCTGAAATGTTCGCCATGGTCACCAGCGTGTTCTCCCTCAGCACCTCCAAGCAGTCCCACCACCACTCGTCCTTCTGGCCCACCCCCTCGTCAGAGTCCTCGTCCTTCTCGTAGGTGAGCGGGGCCTGCTTGCGCTCGGGGTGCCAGTGGTGGAGCAGGATCAGGCGGCCGAGGATGAGCAGCAGCCCCGGGTGCTTGGACATCTCGTGGTCGTTGCCCGGCACGAAGGAGAGGCTGCGGACGATGTTGGAGACGCAGACGCAGCGGCGCGCCAGCGAGTCCTGCCAGTCGGACAGCGTGACGAGCGGCCCTTCGTCTTTACTGTGAGGCTCGTCTTCTAGGATGGTGCCGGTCTGCTGCGCCCGCTGGGAGAAAATGCTCCCAGAGGCCAGGACGGGTCTATTGTTCTCATGGTGACTTTTAGGCCCCTTGTCGGACGGCTTTGTCTCAGAATGAGACGGCCGCTCCTTGTCGTTGCCAACCGTTTGGCCCGCTTTCTCACAGTCTGTAGGTTTTTCTGTCGTGACGCTCGACTTGGGCCGTTCCTCCTCCTCTTGATGCTTCTTTCCCTCTTCCTCGGCCGGCAGACAGCTCCCCCGTATGTCTTCGTCGAGCGGCCGGCGCTTCAGGAGAGCGGCGGGCACGGGTATCCGTTGTCGCGGCTCAAAGAAGTTTTTGCGAGGTTCAAAGAGAGTCTGGATGTGTTCTGTGGAGTCTCCCCCTCCAGCGCTCCAGTGAATTAGCCCGCTGTCGAACTCTTGTACTTTACCGTGATTGTTTAACTGGGCCGCCACGAACGGGTCTCTCTTTCGTACCACCTTAACGGGAAACTTGTCGAACTTGCTGGCCTGCTTGGGTCTCTCGTGCGCAGGCGTTGCTTGAGCCGAGCCGGTCGGTTCAGAGGACGAACCCTTGCTCTTCCTCTCTTCCTGCGTCTTCTCGTCTCGACTTTGTGAGCACGGCTCCTGGTCTTCCTCCTCCTTCACTGGAACCGGCCCCCCCGTTTCATGTTCCTCCTTGTCTTCGTCGTCCGACTCCTCCTGTTCCATGTCCTCAAACCGCGGCTGCTCCTCTTCCAGGTCGTCCAGGTCTCGTTTCAAGGCGTCGGGATCGAGCAGAGTCCTCTGACCAGGGTCGCCGACTTCATACTCCCGCAGAATACCGAAGATTTCTATGAGGCAGCGCCTGAAATACTCCACCACCAGCTCCAGCAGCCCAGGTAACTGCAGTGAAAACACAAAGATGGGAAGAATTAGGAGCGTATAGCCACATACCCGACGAGGCAATTCCTAATAGACTTCAGCTGAAAGGCTTATCAAGGTTAGGAAAGGTTGAAGTTTCACAAATGTTTCCATCATCCCACTATTAAGGTTTAGATTCCCTTTAATGGGAAGGCAGAGAACGCGTCGACCCGACCAGTCTCTCACTACGTCCAAATTTTTGTGGGTTTTTAAATCTAGATTTCTGCTTTGTCTATTTATTAAACTCAAAATAAACATTTTAAACTAAATGGTATAAGATGCACAACTGTCATAATTAAACTTACAATTGTTCTTTTTCATAAAAAAAAAAAAAACAATAACTTCACAGAAATACAGTACTATAGTTTACTTGAACAAAAGCGTATCAATACTGTAAAGCCTTGGTATTATTATTATTATTATACTATCAGAATTTCCAGCGTTCCTACACATTTTCATGTAAAAAAAATCTGCTCCTTCGTGTTTATTTTCATGGTTTTGTATCTTTCTGTACTCGTCAGGCTTTAAATATGGAATCTGCAAAAACAGCAACTGGACAGACAAAAGGAAAGAAGGGAAAAACAACAACATTTAGACAATAGGACGGTGATTAAACCCTGGAAACATTTTTCCACACTCCTGACTTCTTCTACCAGTCAGCCAGACTTTGAATGGAGAGTTTGACGCCGACCCACGCCTTTGCTCAAGAGGTCGAAGGAAAGTCTCACCGTGTTGAGATCGAAGGTTGCTATACTGCTGTCATCGTACAGCAGAATGTTGATGGTATCTAAGGCCCATGTGCTTTCAGCCAATAAACCCGACTTTAACGACATCATGACTCTCCAGGCTTCTGGGGTTCCTGAAAAGTTTAGACAAAACATTTTATTAAATCACTCTGCAGAAAAACCTTTAAAGCAAAGCGGCTGAGCGGCGTTGGTTGTCGGCAGCGACTGTCATACCGATATCTTTCATGGTGAGTCTCCGCCGTGGCTTCAGGACAGGAAGTGTTCCTTCCACGGATCCCGGGGGGAAAGGCATGTCTCGCCTGATCAGAGGCGACTGCACCGGAGGGGGCACTATGTGGGACGCAGGTACCGGGGGGCCGGCCTTTTGCATCTTCATTACTCCGTGCATGTAGGGGGATTTGCTGGGTGACGTCCGGGCCTCCATGGGGCGTGGTACGGAGGCGGGGCTCGACACCTGTGGAATGTGGTTCTGCACACCCTGAGGGGGCTGGTAGTTGGCCTGGACTGAACGGGGCATGGGCTGTCCAGGCCCGGCCGGACCGTAGGGCGGCTGCCGAGGGCCCATCTGGGCCCCCCACTGGCCGTCGTGATTCATCCGCTGGTCTGATTGTATCATATCGTCGGGTCGGTTCACGGCATGGTAACCGGGTCCCTGCGTCGGCCCCCCAGGACCGCCCTGTCTAGGGTAGTTCTGATAGTTCATATCCCGAGGTCCCTGCCACATGGGCCCTTGAGGACCCTCAGGTCCCGACTGCATCATCTGAGGCGGCATGCTGGGCTGAGCATTGGGCCCGGCTGTTCCCTGCATCCGTTCTCGACCGAAGGGAAAGGGGAACTGATTGTTGGGGCCGGGCGGACGGCGGTCAGGGCCGGGGTAGGGCACGCTGCCGCTGTACTGATTGTACGGCTCCTGCTGTCCTGATGATGGAGCAGAGGAGCCACCCGCCTGCTGCTGCTGCGGCGCTTGCTGTCCACCGGGGAAAGAGCCGCTGTACTCCGCCTCATGGCGTTTGGATGGGGGGTACCCTCCTTCCACGGGACGCTTATACCCCTGCAGACACGGACATTTTAAACTAAGCGTTAGTGCTGTATATTTAACTTATCTGATTACATCACACTGACAGTAGTCAAGACTTTGTGCCGTGTGGACGGTTTACCTGCTGTGGGTACATTCCAGGCTGCTGATTTGGGTAGGAACCAGTAGGGGGCGTTCCTTGTCCAGGATACGGATTTCCATAAGAATCAAGCCTGGAGACATCATGATTTGTGAGTTATACATCCACACTGGCCTTTTACACTAAACACGCCCACACAATGATTTTTGCTTAGTAATAATAATATAATCGTTTTTCATTGCATTATGTGAACATCCTGGAGAGGATTAAAAAAATATTTAATACCAGGATGAAACAATAAAAACAGGAAATCATGACATTGAGGATTTCTGTCGCACTTCAAGTCCTTCTATGCATCCAAAAAGCTGTGTTTTTAATAATAGCTTGTTAGAGGCCAGCAGCCTGCCAAGCACTCTGCCTCTGGTGTCCTTTAAATTTACCGTGGCTGTTGTGGTGGGAAGCGATTTGGAGAATACATCCCCGTGTCGGCGTTGGCAGGCATCATTGGGTTCGGCTGAGAAGGTCCAGATCCCATGTTGCCCTCTGGGCCCATTCCTTGCTCCGGTCTAGGACAAGCAGGACAGCAGAAATGCTAGATTTTTGCTTTCTTCAAGTAATTCTCTGTGCAATAATTGGCTGTGCTCATGTTAAACGGACAGCAGCAGTGGGAAATCAAAATGTTAGCCTGAACACTTATCCTAGAATTAACACCAGTTTCATTCAGGGCAATATACCGCCACATCTAAACTACAACTATTGTGTGTTTAGAGACCCTGAGGCAAATGTCAATCCAACATGTCCTTGGGTAAAGTACAAAACTGGACAACAGCAATAAGGAATCAAATTAGAAAATAATATGAATGCAAATTACAGCTTAGTCATTCCTTCCCCGTTAATAATTTTCTGTAGTTTACGTTGAGATCAAGTCTGCTTAAATCTTACAAGATCATGTAAAAGTTACATTTTTGTTAAATGTTGCAACAAAAAAACAATCTTACACAACCGTACAAAGCCAAAGCATCATCCGACTTCCCCAAAGCGCTTAATGGCGGCGTAGAGATCTTAGTGTATGTAGTGATGTTACACAAAATAATAACTATTTAATCTGGCATTTAGAAAATAGAAATCCTTTTGTCAATCATAACCGTCCTAAAACAAGATAAATTAAGTCTGATTTATTGTCAATAGGTCAGAGGTAGCTGAGTGTCATTGTGTGTAAATAACAGTTTTCAACAACAAATACTACCAGGTCTCGCTAGCAACACTCTTCTGTGTGGATCTAGTTACTGAGGGAAAAATACCCAAATTTAGCTACCGTTAGTATTAGTGAAGCAACAATAAAAGTGTAAGAAGCCATTTAAGGAAAACCAGTTTCAAGTTTTCATACCAGGTTATGTTTGTAATTCATTCAAACTGTGAGAGAGAGCAACATCATCAGCAGATAACAGGAAGGCTCCACGATTACAGCAAAGTTTCTGTGTTTTCATTCATAACTTCTGTCTGCCAGTCATCATGAATATGGACATAATCACAGCCTTTGGAGATTTCAAGATTAAAAGACAAACTTTTAAGTTACACAAAGTAACCCTTAGCTAGCTGTGTTATTTACTAATAACAGTTTTAAATGTGAATTTCATCAATCTGTCTTCATATTAAAACAGTAAAATCCTGTTTTACAGCTACTTCTCCCACACACACACAGTGTGACATCGTCTGTCAAACTAAACCAAGCCCCCAAATGGCAGAACAGCTAGAAAACAATATTTTGGAGCCTATAAAGAAAAATTGGTAATAGCAGGTTTAAAGCTTTCCAAAAGGAAAATTCTCATTTGTAGATCTATGAAATTTTTTTTAACAAAAACAATGAAATATATTCGGCATGTTGTTCTGACCTCAGTGTGAAGTGTTAGACTTTCTTTTATCATGAACAATGGTCGACATTCATCAATACTCCCAGAAATGTCACTTATAACGGCTCCTACCTCCTGTCATAGCCTGGTCCATACGGATACTGTTGTCTGGGCCCCATTGGCATTGTGCCCATGGCCCCTGGCGGTCCTCTGTTGAATGGAGGCTGCTGTTGTGGTGGCTGCTGCTGCTGGTCACCCACAACATTGTTAGGGCCCTGGTTAGCAGGCAGGAACTGCTCCCCGACTGAAAACAAAGACGATTACAGCCAATTAAAACCTGACGACTGCTAAATGACTCTCGTGCTCACCGATAAAAGTCTGAGGGCTCCCACCTTTCCGCATGTTACTGAAGGGGTCCTTGTTGGGTTCGTAGGGGCCCATGCGGCCTTGCATGTCTGGCGTGTTCATGACAGGCTGATAGGTGGAGTTGGGAGTCATGTTCTTCCTGGGAAACGCGTTATCGCCTCCGTCGGAGAAGGGGTCTTGCAGATTTACACTGCTCCTGAGAAGGGAGGACACAGTAATAGAAATTAGCCCAACTAAACAATGTGTTACAAGTTTGGACCCATTATTAAAATAAAAAAAACTGACCTAGGGCCAGGTGGCATGGGGAGCATTTGGGCGTGAGGAGTGGAGGCCGGCGTGGGGGGTTTAAGGTCGCCCCCCTCGGCCATGGAGCTGCTGGTGGACTGGGGCGTCTGTGGACCCTGAAGAGAGCCCGACCCAGCTGTGGAGCAGAGGGACGCTTCAGTTTGAAAGAAGAGAGAGGAGCAGACAGACACGGTACAAGGCTTTAATGACCAAATCAAGGCGGCTTTTCTTTCTCGGAGGCGGGTCACTGAGAGACACGTTTGATTTGAGGAGACGAGGGAGGTTCTGACCTGGAGACGGGGGCTGGACTTTAGCGGCTTGGTTCTTTTTGTTGTCTGTGAAGATCTCAGGAGGAGGATCTTCGCCGCGCTCGATTTTACACTCGAAGGCGTACAGACACTGGATGTACTGTTTCTTCAAAGAACTGGCAGCACTGCTGGATGTACCCACATTTAAGGTGGTGGCTAGATCACGCCACTTCTTATTTTTATTCACCTACCACAGACAAAACAGGGCACAGTTAGAAAAAGAAGACCACAAACAGAAAAGCATCATGTTTTATTATTTTTTTTATGTAGTTTTCTGGCACCATATTTACCTGCATCATGCCTCCGATCTCTTTAACGGAGACGTAGAGCCGGAAGAGGTCGAGAGGCTTGCGGCCCACGGCGGGGAGGTTGGTCATGCCCATGGCTTTCTCTTCTACAAAGGCCAAGTAACGGTCCACCCAGAGCTTCCTGTCTGGCTCTGGTCCCAGCTCGTACAGACGTGTTATCTTTTCACACGTGGTCGTGGATGAATTCGACTTCTGTCGGATGAGCCCAGAAGAAATCAAACGGTTTTAACAGAGGAAAGAACCCGGCAGCTGCCAGCAAAATCATAAAATGCACAACATCTGCAAACTGGGTACCTTTGATTTAGAATCTGGTTTGGGCGTTCCACTGCCATCTACTTTGTTGTTCATCTTGTTGTTCATTTCTGGACTAGGAGCCATACCTGCACATGGAAGAAAGAACAATTTAGCTACCAAGTTGCGGCGTTAAATCAAACGACTAGATGAAGCCACGGTTGTCTGTGAATCTATTACCGCTGGTGTTATTGGCCATGTTTGGCCCCATGGGATAAGGTGAGCCGCCCGGAGTGTTCATCATTCCAGGCATGCTGTTCATCGGCGGGCCATATGGTGGACCGGAGCCCATCATGCCCTGTGACATGTTGGGGTACCCGGGCATTCTGCAAACAGGAAAACAAGGAGGATCCAGCATTAAGGGAGGACAGTGTCAGCTTATGATAGGAGGAATATGTTCACCACCCACAGCAGCACGGCATCTAGTATATCTAAAATGCTTAGGCTGTCTAAACCTGGACTGATCTACACCCCAGAGGTTAAAAATCAACAACTAATTCTCTGATTAATGTGGGGTGGAGGGGCAAAAGGTGTCCACGTTGAGCGTAAACCGACCTGTTGAGCATGGAGTTGCTGGAGGGGTGCTGCATGGCTGCAGGATCCTGGGGCTTTCTGTTCATGCCTGGAGGCGGGCACATTGCCGAACTGACCTGGGGCGGCATGTTGCCCATGTTGGGAGGCATGTTTGGACCCATGCTGGGACCCATGTTGGGGCCGTAGGGACGAGCCCCCATTTGATTGGGAGGCATTCTTCCTGGAGGCATGCCTGCATACGGGGGGCCTCCCCCCTGCCCCGCCATGGGGTTCATGGAGCCCATGCCTGGTCCAGGGTAGTTGGCATTGGGCATGTTCCCATAGGCAGGTTGGCGGGGATAACCTGAACATGACCAAAAAAAAAGAAAACATTAAGTCATTTATTAGCTTCAATTTTACAATTACATCCAACATCTTGTAACAATCAACTTAGGCCCTTACAGAGGAACGGTATTCATGGTTACAACATCTATTTTAAATCCTGTTTTCCAGACTTCTAGAAATCTCTGTTTTTGATAACATTCTGTAAATCTGAGTGAAACACATCTACGCTCAGCCTAAATATTCCACAGATCAAATAGCGCTGAAGCTCAGATTCTTCAGCAACCGTTTCCTGGGTTGTTGTTTTTTATTAAGCATCTGAACTTAAACCATTTTACATTTCAAAAACCAATGAATGTTTAGATTTGGCGATTCTACAGGGCAAATTCTTTAAAGCACTGTAAAGATTGTGCTTGGCTGAAGAACCACGTGTCCGATAAAAACATCCAGTCCAGGCCCGGAGGCAATAAAATGGACCTTATTCCTGACTGTTAAACCATTTATTGGTTGGTTTTCACACAGAAACCAAAATACTGATGCTGCCATGGTAAAGATAATCAGTGAAATTAGGTCATTATTTGAGTTATAATTATACATCATTAGTAAACAGAAAAAACAATAATGTCTGAACATTTTAATGCCACTTTTTTCCACTCTCATGTTAAAAGCAAATTCCAGACATTTTTGTCTAATAACACATACAGGTTGACCCAATTAATTAATTAGGTGATTTCTGAAGGCCGCTGGTTGAACTGGATTTTATTTAGGGCTTTTAGAGTAAAAGGGGGCCTGACTACATACGCAAACGTCACTTCAGATTATAATTTGTAAATTGTGTAAGGTGCTAAAGACTAAATCAGAAAAAAAAAATCATTCAATGAAGCGCATGGATGTGTAATTTATGATCAGGAGCAGTTTGATGCAGCAAAGAAAGGGAGAAACGGTTTATTTAACAATCTCCTAGCAGAGCAACAAGCCTCCGTCGCAGCTTCAGCTCTACTGACAGGAGGCTGTCCAACATCAGCTGACTTTCTGCTCCACAGCTATAAATAGCTGCCATAGAGCCAGAGCCAAGGACCAGCAACAGCATGGCTTTGGACACGGAGAGGAGAAAATATAAAGGTTTCTTTTGGCATAACGCGATATTTATTTATTTTTAGGTTTCAAAATCTGAATCAGTCATATAGAGATTTATACGGTGTGAAATGAGATCAATGTGCCATGTCAAATAAAGCCAGGCAGAGAACTTTAAGGTGCAAACCTTGGGAGCCGTACTGTCCTCCCTGCTGCCCGAAGCTACCAATGGAGTTGTTCTGCTGATAAGGCGCCATCCCAGGATGCATCTGTCCCCCAGTGGACTGACGAGGTGAAAGTGCAGAGGCAGACTGGGGGGAGCTGTAGGGAGGCATCTGAGGGTTTCTCTGCATGAAACCTGAGGGAAACGAGGAAGAGGAGAGGATGTAGCCGAAGAATTTGAGCAACAAAACCCCCTCTTGGCAGGATTTTATTGCACAGCGACAAACCTCTGTCCTGCGCCATTGGAGACTGGCTCATTGCTGGGTGCAGAGACCCGTCCGAGTGCACACTTGATGGCCTGGGAGGCATCTGGGTCCCTGAACAATAATAGGTTGAGTCAATATCAGCTTAGGCAGGCAGCAATGAGCTGATTCACACAGTTGTTCTCCTAAACCCCAAAAGGCAGATTATTAGAGTATATGGCATTGTTAGCAATCGTAGAGTGGTATAAACACAGGATAACACCACCACTCCTGCGTTTGGAAATGTAAGGAGTTGGAAAATGTAAGGATCTACGTTCTCTAGTGATACACCCAGAGATTGCTGTTTTAGTTGCCTCGTCTTTCCCAAAATATTTACCTCATAAACTCACAAAGATGACCTCTGATCTTCCTCTGGCCATTCTTAAAATGATTGATTGTTTATTGCAAGCCATGCAGTAAATACATGTGTCTTTGAACAACAACCCACACCGTGTTGAAGGAAATAAATAAATTCTCACACACACAGTATTGATATAATCCAGATTACAAGATGATCATAAATATCACATACTATACATGCAAAACAAAACAATAATTGTGCTCAAAGGAGTGGGAAGAGACAAATGTATTTAATCCCACCCCTTTTCCAAATACATTGCATGGTTTCGCTATAATTTACATTTTATAAGTTACATGCGGCTAAGTCATTATTGTTTTTATACTTATATTTAGTTTCGTTTTAATGTATTACTCTTGTGAATGATTATCTTTAATTCTAATCATTAGGTATCGTCCCTTATCTCATTATCACACAATAACTTCATATATTGTATTATAATTAATTTGATTAAAAATAATACTTTTTGAGATATATATATATATATATATATATATATATATATATATATATATATATATATATATATATATATATATATATATATATATAAGCAGCATTACACAGAAATCTCCACTAAATTATGCCTTTTAAAACATTAATGAGGGACGAACACAGTGCAGCCATCCTGTTGTTGACCAATCAAATGCTTGCAATTTAAGTGTAAATCTTCCTACTTTTTCCTCTCCATAAACGATTTCTGGGGTATGTTTCCTCTTGCTCATCACCGACGTGCCGCTGCCTCGACCCATAAAAGCCAGCCCAGTCTTGCATCTCAGCTGATAACAGGCTGTAACAACCTGACTTGGCTAGCGGCTGGTTGACTTTAACCCCCCTTTTACAATACACAGGAAGATGGCAAAAAGGCCTCAGTCAACGTTATTTTTGTAAAGGTGGCTAATGCTAACCAAGCTAACTTCTAATTTAAAACACTAAAGAGATCAAACCATTCAAACATGCGCTGTGATATCTCTGCTCCTAGTATGAACTGTTCAAAGCAAAGAAAAATATTTCTATTATTTCTTATAGTTTCTAAGGAAAGAAAACAAATCTGTATCAGGAGGTCGAAGCGTTCAGAAACAGAGATTGTAAAGCTGCAACAAACTTCTGACCAGTGCATCATCTGTCTCCCTTAGAATTTTATACAAATGCTTATTAGATGCCACAAACATTTATAGCCTCTCATATATCGCCACTTTTCATATCGCTTCAAATGAGCTATGACACACCATAAATGTCGCTCAGCAGAGGAATCTGAAAACCAGCCTTCATCTGTCAAACACCAAAGCTGCATCATCCTCCACAGATAAACGTTACGTTTCCACACAGCTAGCTTTGCTTCTAGCCAAACCGAGGTGAAATGCACACCTATGCACGACGCATCTGAGCAGCCGCAAAGATAACGTCCCTCGTTGTTCTCGCACCAGAAGAGCGGCGGGCGTGCTAATTTCTCCTCACATGTTGATCTTCACGTGCTTTGACTTTAATGCGAGTGCATCGTGTTGATAAAGTAGTGGAAAAGACTACAATCAATCCTTTGAAAGAGAAGGAAAAATAAAACACTGTGTTGTGCAACCAACTTAAGCTCGTCCTAATGCCTTCATGCTTATTTTCCATGGAGCCAGACTGCTTTGAAAATCTTGAATTTATTTTAATAGTTGTCCAGCTTAAAGTCTTTCAAAGGTTCTCTCCGGACTCCCGGTTTCCGCTCGTTTTTCTGTCGGGTCGCTGTAGCCGGCTGGCAGAACGCGGCGCGGCCTGCGACCTTGAGCAGACTGAGAACGTGTGTAACTCTCTGCCGCAGACGAAGAGTATCTGAAAGTTTAGAACGCATCCAGGAAAAACACAACCCAGCAAAGAGCGGACACAAGGCCGGCACAATCTGATGATTTTCTCAAGGCTTCTGCCAAAGTAACGGGATCAAACTTTTCATTAGGCTCTAAAGTCAGAGCTCAGATTTGAGGATGAGGTCACTCCCAAACAGATAATGCTCCAGCTCCAAGTTGGTCGGCTAATTGCGGCGCTAAGAAAGCAGAATAACTGCTAGAAGCAATAGGAGCAAAACGGTCTATAGTTCAGCATTTTATTTACATAATTAATAAGGCAGGATATCCAAAGCGTGGTTCACGGGGCTTTTGTAGCACCTCAGAATGATTTTCTGTGGTCCACAATTCAGGCCTGGTACAAATTTTACACGCCTACATGGTCGGTTCATCCAGACGGACACTTCAAATTATAATTTTAGAAAAAGATAAGGCCAATTTAAAATCTTAAAATTTAAAATGCAGAGTGTGTCTTTTGTTCACCAAATTGTTTAGTTTTTTTTTGCTTTTATGTTAACTTCACAGCAATAAGAACCACAAAGCTGGGCACACAGATTTATGAAACTCGGCTCTACATTAAAGCGTTTTTTTGTAGAAAGAAAACATGATCAACATGGTGATCATCCATATTGGATTTTGTCTATACGTTTGTATGCATTTGTCTGTATTTAATGACTTGAACGAGTGGGTCCTCTTATGTTTAGTATCTAACGATTAGCACATTCCTTTTCTACAAAAATCTACTTTCTTCATTTCCTTTTATTAAAATATTGCGAGTTAAGTTTATTCTCATTTTTGTGACCCACAGTTCTTTCAGCTCGACTTTGGCCAACAGGACAAAAAAGCCTGAACACCGCTGCATACAGGGACTGGCTCATGTGTAAATGTTGCACCCCAAGACTAATGTTAATTAGATATAGACCGTTAGAGGTGAAAAGAAAACATATTTCACTGCATTTCACACAGAAATGCAAATTTAAATTTGAGCTGACCGTGCTCTAGCGGCATCAGACTGTCTAAGTCTGAATTTTGACGCTTGAGTTAAAATTTTCCAACTTGGTACTTCCTGATTTTGAGAACAAATTAAACACTGTGTGTCTTTGTAACGAGTTCCCATTTTAAAAATTGATATAAGTTATTTGTGGGCACACACTGAAATTAAACCGATTAAACAACTGGCTCATCCCTTACGTTGATGAGTCTTTTTTTAATGTCTGAATGACTCGGGTCAGTGTTAAAATTACTCTGTAAGGTCAGGGGCTGGAGCGAAAAGGACGCTGAAGAAAACTATTTTACCCCCAATTACCTGAGAACATTTTAAGAAAGAGAGGCAGCTTGGAAGCAAATTCAGAAACTAATAGGCTGTGTTGATTTAAAACCCAAACAACAGCATCAACCAGAGATGCTGAAACCCGTTTTGGAACCAGCGCCACGAGGCTGTGGTTTGAAAACTTAATCAGGTTGAGGTGAGACACCGGGAAATCTGGTTAACATATTCCTCATCTGCCTGCGAGCTATCAGCTCACCTGGCAAGTTGGCGGGTGACAGCGGGCCCGTGCGGGGTGTGCTGGCGCTGGCGGGGGAGCCAGCTGGAGAAGGAGAGGGGCCTCGGATGCCTGGCAGGTGGGGCGACGTGTGAGGAGAGAAGGGCGACTGGGCGGGGTTACTCTGCTCGCCCTGGCTGCTCGACACGCCCGAGGTGCTGACGCCAGGACTCAGCGCGCCCTCCGTGCCGGTCGGCAGGTCGTCGATGGACCCGGAAAGGTCCTGAAAGCAGAAGACGGTCGGTTAGGGAGAGGGAAAAACATGAGCTAAGGTTTCCAGTAGCGCTGCGTCGGCTGTGATAATGTGACGCAACTCCTCTGTTAAAAACACATGAGTGGCACAGATTCAAACGCTACACATGCTCACACAAACATCCCTGGAGGCCTTTGTCCTTATTTATCTTTTTTCAGAGAGAAAGTGAGTGTGCATTATTGCCAGGGGTTGTCATGGTTACTGAGGTTTGTAGGATTGTGAGCGAGCAGAGTCAGCGTGTAGCGGCAGCCTCCTCGCCACGTGAGTCCGATAAACAAAGAGACTCCTTCGATGTCTCAAGTCAGATACGGGGCTTCTAAAACTGTCACTTTAAAAAAAAAAAAATAAAATACAAACGATTACACATATCGCTGCACTTTGAGACACATTTCAGATCTCTTTAACAAAAAGTAAAGATAGCATGAGGTGATTTCTCTGAAATGTGACTTAGTGATCAGTTACTGAAGAGATTTGACTTCATCTAGCCTCCATGGCAAAGATTACTGACCCACACCAGGTTACTCTATACACTCTGTCTGCGTGTGTATTTATGCTCACCAGCAGCACAAAGAGCTCAAAGAAAGAAAAAACGATTAAATAAACCAGCTGGTTCTAAGACCTGACAGCAGGCCGATAGCATGTTCTGAATACTGGGATAGGGGAACAGATAGAAGCAGCGCGAGACGTCAAAGAGTCAAAATATTCAGGAATCATGATTGCAGGGTCACCGTGTCTTTGTTCGGTCGTTTATGAGTAAACAGAACGATACGAGCAACGGGTCTCGGCTTTAACAGTTTCTGGATCTGATGCATGCGTTGAACCGCTTAAACGAGCAACGATACGTTATGCTAGCCGCGTTTAAGACTCCATCATAAACGCTCATCGACAGAATGCGTGCAGAGAAATCTGCTGTTGGTCCGAATCACACGATCCTGGACCTGATCCGTTCAGAGCGGTCAGCAGACGGTCGAAACATCCAAATGTTTCCTCATTTTCAAACAAAAACCAGCCGAGAGCCATCGGGCTGCAAGACGACGAGAGAGAGCAGGACGTTAACACTTCAGCTGCTCCCTTTGATGTTTCTGAAGTTTTAACTTCTGTGGCCTTTGGACACGTCAGAGTTAAGCTAAGGGACTGTCCTCCAGGTTTTTGTAAAGCCAGCCGTGCTAAACTGAGACGAAGCTCTGTGGCCATTTTGTCTTCAAATTAAAAGCCCCGTCTTACAGCAACTGCTCTTGCTCATACACACACAGTGATGTCACGTCCACACCTATAATTAAATAACTACTCATGGCACCAAAACAAAAACAAGCAAAATAATCATTTAAAAAAATCACACTCCAATAACCCCCCCCCCTCCCTTTTATTTTAACAAAATCCTGAAACCGGTCATGGAATTTAGATTGCTGCATCTCTCTTTGCAACACATACAGACCACAGTCTCTACACTCAGGAGAAAAAATTAACATCAACCGGTCAAAATATAGCTACAACATTATAGCAAAAAAAAAAAAAAAGTCTCCGCTCTGATCTGCTCGTCCCCGCGTTGAGACAGTCGAGCAGAACGCATCGTTTCACAGCAGGATTTCCATCAGCAGCAAACAGACACAGAAGTTATTTTACAAACTAAAGCAGTTCTGCAATAAAGCAAAGAATCTATACAGCAGAGCTTTTAAAACAAACGGCGTTCATTTACAGATAAGCCTTGGAAGCAGCGACTTTTATGAAGTCCTTAAAAAAAACTAGTCAAACGTAACTGTGCCATGAAGCTGCACTTACACAGCTACCAAACGGTTTTTGGTAAACACACAGAGAGAGAAAAGGCCTTTTTCTGCCCCAGCAGTGATTTAACAGGCATTACTGACCGGAAGGCTGGATGGACGGCCTTGGCCGTCCTCTGGACCAGATTTAGGCTGAGAGGATGCAGAGGCATTGGACTGAAACGAGTCCTGGGATATCTCCTAACACACACACACACACACACACACACACACAAAAACACCGGCTTAATAGAAGCACATATATAGAGAAAGTTGACCAGAATCCAAGGCAGAGGGTGTGTACCTGCTGTTGTGGAGGAGGAAAGCGCTGATAAGGTGACTGCTGTGCTTGCTGCTGCTGCTGCTGCTGCTGCTGCTGAGCGTTCGGGGGGTAAGCTGCCGGCTGCCCCTGTGGATGCTGGCCGTGTCCCTGTGGCGGCTGCGCGTGGGACGGCGCCTGCTGTTGCTGCGGAGGGGTTTGCTGGGGGCCTTGTGAGGATCCCGGGTAGCTGGGTTGGCCCTGTGATCCAGGGGGAGGCTGGGAACTTGGCTGCTGTGTAGTCTGAGCGGGAGGCCCCTGCTGCTGGGCGTACGGAGACTGGCTCGGCTGCGTAGCCGACGATTGGGAATAAGGGGGCTGAGACTGGGGGGCGCCTTGGGACGGGCCGGGCAGGGGACCCTGGGACTGTGGGGGCATGTGGGGCTGTTGATAGGGTGGTCCCCCTTGGTTGTGTGGAGCTGAACTTGGAGGGTGGGGCTGCCCGGGGTATGGCGACTGCCTTCCAGGCTGACCGGGTTGGGGCTGGGTGTAAAGGGATTGTTGCTGACTGGGATGAGGACCCTGACCCGGCTGGTTGTAATATGGCGCCTGGCCCTGAGAGCCGTATCCTCCTGGTCCCTGCTGGCCGTAAGATCCCATCTGAAAAGAAAACACGCAAACGTCTCAATCTCACGCACATACACAGGAAACCGTTTTAGGTCTCATCAGTTTGACGTGTCTGTCAGCGGCGCGTCCTGATATTAGCCTTCAGGTGGACCCTAACGCCACACTTGTGTCCCGCTGATGAAAACTGAGGCCATTACATCTGGCGCCAGACTAAATCTCAAACACTATTAAAAATTAATTGTAAGATGACCCGAAATGAATCTAAATGTTTTTAAGATGATGAAAACCTCACTTGAAAGTGTTGGCATTGTGACTTGTGATATTTTCCCATTTTTCTTCTGCTCAGACTGCCTGAATCGAGCCAAGTCTACGTTTCACTTTACAACTTAGCATTAATAATAGGGCTGAACGATTTTGGAAAATATTCGAATTGCCATTTTTTTATCTTAATATAGCGATTTAATGCGATTTCTTCCCCCCAGTTTAATTTATCATGTATTTTTAAACATATGCAAAACAACAAATCACTTTGTTTCCTCTCCGTGCGGATTAGTTACTAAAAGACCCACAGCATCTAAACTCGGAGCAGAAATGATCGCGTTCTGCGTTTGGTTGAAATTTTGACTTTTTTCTGCATTAACCACCAGCAACAATTGTTGTCTGTTCAAATGGGCTCTAGATAAAGATGTTTGTAAACAAGGACTATTTAAAACAAGAACTTTTAATGTTTTTATAAATCAGAATATTGTTCAAGAGAACAGCTTTTAATTGATTTGGACATCAATCCTTGTTGAACATAAAGTGCAACCAACAAGCAAGTCTATGTATTAAACTGATTGACCTTTACTTAATGCTATGTATGATTATATAAACTCTAAAACAAGTAAAAAAGTTAGATTATCTCTCACTGCTGCAACGGTCTTCCCTTCCATTTGGAGGCAAAACCACTTCAAACATTTTACTGACACCTAATGGACACGTCTAATTCCCCAATTGTTACATAGCCAAAAATTGCAGACCTCTACGATTTGGAAATTGCGGGGTTTTTTTTTTTTAAATCGCGATTATATTGAAAATGCGATTAATTGTTCAGCCCTAATTAATAACTCTCGATAAAAACCAAGAGGCGCTTATGCAACACTGCACAAACAAATTCAAATATATATATATTTTTTTGTTCATTTCATTGATTTTGATTACGTTTGAATTTAAATGTACAAACGGACGTGCAGTTCTTTATCAAATAAGCGGTCGCCGGATTTCTTTCTTATGTGTAAACGCAAAGCAGCGCTTACGTTTATTTGATTTTTCTTATTTTACCAGAGAAAGCCCCAAACGGGGACTAGATGTCTGCAAGTTAGCCAGTGGCTAGAAAGCCAATGTACAGGCCGACCGCGGTTTGTTGGTAACGTTGACTATGCCCCGCCCCCTTATCAAATAAACACGAATGGCCAGTGATGAGATGAGTAAAAAATATATATAAATACAATTCAGTATAAAATCCAATACCTGTGGACCATAGGGCATGGCGCCCATGCCTCCCTGTGTGCGTCCTTGCATGCCTACTGGGTATCGCTGTGGACCTGGTGGGCCGTAACCCTGGCCAGGGTACCCGGGCCCAGACTGAGGACCTGTAGGAGGCACCTGCTGAGACTGCTGACTGTACGGACTGCCTGCTCCATATGGCTGACCTCTCATTTTCCCCATTGGATCCATAGGACCAGGAGGCTGAGATTGTCAATAAAAAATAAAAAAAAATAAACTGGATTAATTACACAAAGCAGGAAACAAAACACCACAACTTATAAGCAACGCCTCGTCCATGTGGGGAAACGATGCTATTAACCAATTTTCTTAAAAGGGCCTGGAAAACAAGTGGCTGCAGTGCTGAGGTCATGAAGCCGTTTCAGTGAATGGGTAAATTGTGCTGTTCTTCAGCTTATTTCCCACGGTCATTACGCTGATTTTTTTTTTCACTTCGCTCTGCCATAGTTTCGGAAGTCAACAGAGCTATATATATCTGCTTTCCAATGGAGGGCAGTCTGCCCAATACTAAACATATCCCAGCTGTGCTCCTGTTTTGAGCCGGGTCCAAGTAGGGTTTTTTTTTTTCTCTCTCTCTCTCCCCCCAAGAGAAGGCAGTTTGGCTTCGGATGAATGACACCAGAAATGAGGGAAGTACTTTAACGGCAAAGGAGAATGAAAACCACGCACTAAAACCCAGCAGATGCAAAAGATTGCCCTAATAACCAGAAATGGCCCTTAACGATACTTCGATCCGTGCATCGCCCGACAACGCTCTCTTTGCAGGGAGGACACAGAGGGCCCCGTGTGACAAACTGTAAATCCACATTAATGAGGTGGAATAAATAAGCACAGCACATGGCTAATCTGCATAAGGCAGACAGGAAACTCCCTTGGTGGGTGAGAGGTGGCGGACTGCGCTCTGATTGGCTTGGAGCGGGGAGGTCGAGGGGGTTCTGCAGACACACAAAGTCACACTTGTGTGGCATGCCAGACACGGCCGTCACATAGCTCCCAAAACAAGGTCTGGGACTGGACCCGTGTTGAGATGCAGGCACGCTGCACATGGTCAGACCCGGCTTACGCTTTTCTGTGACGGCTGACCAGACAATTCTGATTTTGACAGATTCCTTTTCATTTTTTTTTTTGCAATGACTGTGGGAAGAAGAAGAAAAAAAAGGCCGGATGTTGTCTTGACTAATGTGGGAGTTTTAGATCCAGAAGAAAATGAAGGAATAATCATTTCAATGTATGCATCCACAGCATACACCCCTAAAAGGCAGCACCAAAATTACTGCTTTAATCGTATAGCAAGATTTTAAAGGTTCCTGTTTAAAAAAACGGCTAAAATGTCCCAACATGCCGCCACTAATGCAGAAACTCTTTTTACAAATATGCCACAAAACAGTTGCAGAGCAAGTTCGAATTCTCTCTGGCTGTAGAGCAATCCAGCGCTGCCCCTTCCCCACCTGTTGCTGCAAATCACTAATCTGGCTGGCCGAAAGAAGTGCCGCTTTACAAAGACAATTTGGCTCTTTTGAAATATTTTGGGTCACACACAGAAAGAAGCCATTAGAGTGAACTACAGGAACAGCTACCATCAAGCTACAGTCAACAAGACACAAGACACAAAGGTACCAAATCAGCCTTTTCTACTAGCATTTATGATAGCTCAACATTAATATCAGTATCGGCTAATGGTGATAATTTTTGAACATATTGGTCCTGTAAATAAAACGGGGACCGCCGTTGGCAGTAGTATCTGGTTGGCCATGTGACATCGATGCAGTCCAGGACGGTGGGGTGTTTAACAGAAGCAGAGAAGTCAACGGCGTGGTTATTTTATCACAGTGTCCAATGGGTAGGAAATAAAAATTATTAAATATGCAACCGCAGATTTTCCACCAATCCTTGGATTAGTGACTACACTACTGGCCACAAAATCAGAGTTCCCATTGTGGAAGCTTTTACAAAACCAACTTTAAATGTCTTTCATTATTAGATTTTTTTCATTTGTTAAAACATACAGTTTTGGTTCACCGTCAGATAGGGCAGGACGATATGGCCAAAACCTATATTGCAATATTTTTATTAACTTCAGTCGATACAATATAATTATGATA
The DNA here is from genome assembly GCF_011125445.2 of Fundulus heteroclitus. Taxonomy (NCBI): domain Eukaryota; kingdom Metazoa; phylum Chordata; class Actinopteri; order Cyprinodontiformes; family Fundulidae; genus Fundulus; species Fundulus heteroclitus. Next base: position 18,094,770 of record NC_046363.1, on the reverse strand, counting down.
TCGGTAGAAACAAAATAAAAACCTCAGAAAGACGGCCAAGAATGCCCACAACAGGTGCCTGTACAAATTTAGGATTATAAATAAGTTTGCCACGTTTATAAATCTTTTTCAATATAACATTTTAGAAATATTTGTTTAAAAAAATAAAAACACTTAAACCTACATTAAACCCCCGAACATGGTTGTGCGAATCACTTTTATTGAATAAAGTTATTTCGCGATATTCATTGATATTGAGTCACTGTCCGCCCATACCCGCAGATGTGTTTTTAAGCCAATCAAATAATCTACAATGCCTTTTATCGAAAACACTGATTTAAGACATGAACAACTATATGAGACGCCGTCAAAATTTGGAAATGTCAGTCTATTTAACCTGGAAAAGAAAACATGTAAAGGCCAAGTTTTTCTAGCAAAAAATATTCTAATCCATCGTTACTGTTTTTTTTTTTTTAAATACTCTCAGCTCTATGATAATGAGCATTTAGGACTACTGTGGCAATGATTAAAAAATTATTAAAGGCTTCTTTCTGATGTTGAGTCACAACTTTTTACAGGTTTCAAATCAGACGGACAAAAATCATCGCAGAAATTCATACATTAAACCGCTTTACTAATTCTTATCCTACCTACACACACACATATACAAACAATCAATCGGAGATGAAACTTTTCACATCCAGCTCTGAATATACTATTTTACTATGTGGCACAATTTAGTATATTGTTATGTGGCCTCCATGAGACATTTGAATTCTGGGTAACAATTGGGGGCAATCGAGCTGGTTTGAACAAAACAATACACTTTATCTACCCCGAGCTGCTTTGATATTAGCCAATGTATCTTGGAAGATAAAAAAATATATAATAATAATAATAATAATAATAATAATAATAATAATAATAATAATAATAATAATAATAAACTGTAACTGAGAGAGGGAGTGAAGCAGAAATACCTCCGATGACCCTGTGATGAGCTAACGCTGCGTGTTCTTATCAGCCACTGTTGCCTTGCATCACATGTAATTATAAATGGCCATGAGCAGCGGATGAGGAGCCAATCAGATTTCAGCTCGCATGTCAACCCAAGACCAACTATCTCCTGGCTTTGACAGTAGGATTTTACCTCCACAATTCAAATCCCACTGCAAAGCGCAATCTGGGAAAAGGCTGCAACGGGCGCCCGTTCACGGAGGCAACAGCGGCTCCTCGGTACAACAGAGCGCGTCTAATCGATACGTGATCCAAAAAAAATAATAATAAATGTAAAAGAAATGTGTACGAATTTACAGGCTTTCCATGAAATCCCCCGGGGACAGATAACGACTTTAAACGGGGGCCTACACAGGCACGTTTAAATGACCGTGAAGGGCTCGTTGGGCACGCGACGCATTCCTTCCGCCATGGCCACAAAACTGCAGCTTCAACGGGCGAAGAAAAACGGCACAAACACGCCACCGCGAACCACCATGTCGCACTAATATCCAAACCTGGGCTGTACAGTTGTAGAGAATAGCGATAGTTGTAACGAACGCGTTGTAAATTTGAGGAATAACGGGGGAAAAGCAGGAGGTGTGGGAGGGGGAGAAGAGCCGTTGCCCCCCCATTTTCGCCCCTCTTTTCAAAGTCGGGCCTTCTTAGCTTCCCTTAACGCCATTTCCTCGACTTATACCGTAACCAAGCGCCGCTCTGCCCCGTCGAGCGAGCCTTTAGAAACGGTACCAGCGCGTAGTTTTATCAAGCTGCGTGTTGTGAAGAGCGGGGGGAAGAAAATATACACACGAGAGGCAGCCATTTTAGAGTCTTTGCAAACTACTATCAGACAATGGCTGGCCTGCTACGCTGCGAGCTAGCTCCGAGGAGGAGGGGGAAGCGGACATGCTAAAGCCCTGGCAACGGTTTAACGGTCGGGCTTTACCTGGTTTCTGGCCAACGGCTGCCCGGCACTCCCCGGGCTCATGGGCGACGGGTGGTGGGCTCTTTGTTGCCAGCTCGGGTTGCTCCCCGCGTACTGGCCGCCGCTGCCCATGTCCGCTGCTCCCTTACTAGCTCCTTCCTGGCTGCTGTAGTCGCCGCCAGACGGGTAGTTCGGGTAGCCCCGCGTCGAGCTGGGGGAGGTCAGCAGCTTGTTGAGCGTCGGCGTGGACGTCGGCTGCGGGTTGCCGATGTTATATCTCTGGTTACTGTAAGATCCGGCCATCGCCGTGGGTCCTCCCGGCGGTGGCTGCTGCTTAGCTGGCTGGCCCCCAGCTGTCGGCGCCTGAGCGCTGCGCGGGGAGTTCATGCCGTACGCCTGGCCCGGGTGAGGAGTCCTGTTCGGGAACGGGTTGTAATTGTTGAACTGGTGATTGGAGAAGCCATGGTCGTGCGAATTGGGCTGATACGGGTCCATCATGTTGCTCGACTGCACGCCCGGACCCGCAGCAGCTGCCATGCCAGGGCTTTGTTGTCCGCCATATTGATGAAAAGCGGCCCGACCGTAGTGCTGACTGTATCCGTACGAAGGCGGAGGGAAAGCGGGGCCGTGGTGATGCACGAATCCGGGGTGGTTGTTTCCCTCCGGTCCCACAGAGTCATTCGGGGTATTATTATTAACCCTGGGCGGGTTCCCATTCCCGTTCTTCATCTCCGGTTCCCCTCCTCCCCCTGCATTTCCACCGTCGGCCCCGTCCTGCAGATCCCCCCGGCCCGGCGATCCGCTGTCCAAACACGGCTGCTTTTTGTCGGACTGCTTCTCTCCTGGGACCGCGTCGTCCTTCGGGTCTCGATCCGGCTTTTTGAGCTCAGAAGGCGGACTAGTGTTAAGAGTGGCGGCGCTGGCGACCTGAGCGGCCATGATATACCCCCCCAACTCTCTCTCCCTCTCTCTCGCCTAGTCAGTCACAATCAAAGGCTAGCATTGAATATAAATAATTGTTTAAAACCATCAATCCTTGTGTCGATTCATTCCCGTCGCTTCATTCCGGACCGAATCCGGCTGCCATCGCCCCGGTTCCGGCTCCGTAAATAGGGTTAAAAAGCCGATGGAGGCTCCATACAATGTGTAGAGCAGCGACAGAAATTGTTGTGGGAGTTGTGTTACCGAGCCCGGGTAGAGGCAGGGAGCTAACCAAACCAACACGAGGCTCAGCATACAGCCATTTTACCGAGCTGCGCCGATGGCAAAACACGGAGCGGATCCCACCGGCCCGGGTGGCCTTTTTTTTTTTTTTTTTCTTCTTCCCCTATCTCGTCTGAAAACATCACGTAAAACTATAGGTGTATTTTACCCCAGACCTGCTTCATGTTTGCTTAAATGAAACACACATTTGAAGCATAATCAAGACGGCATTCTGTAGCAAAATGTTGCTCATTTGTAAAATAAAACTGAAACCAATTATCCAATGTAAGTTGTCTGTTTTCAAACCCAAAAGACGATAAGATGCAGATGTGTAAATATCCTTTTAAAATGCCCAAAGAAGCTCAAATGAATGCATATTCTGTTTAAGATTGTCTGATTGCCTTGCCGGGGGCATCTCCCTGTATGGTTTATCTCTGCAACATTTGGTTGCCGGTGGCGGCAAACTGTTTTAGGGAGGCGCAAAACGGCATCATCATATTGACAAAAACCAAATTTTCCTCCGGTTTCTCTTTATTTTACTCTATCCATAAGCTCCGTCATCACTGTGAATTAAATCTTTATCAAGGGCAGGTGTCAGGGGCAATGGAGACACAACCAACTGGTCAAATACATTGTTTGCAAACGCATAAACATAGGACTGAACGATATATTAAAGCACCAGCCATTGCATCGTACGGAAGCCGAGAGAGGCCGTGTTCAACTTTTTTTTTTTACTTTGTTTTCTTGTGATAACGAGATAATTATCTCGTTATCACGAGAAAACAGTTATTGTTTTCTCGTGATAACGAGATAATTATCATGAGAAAACGGATAGTGTTTTTTAATTATTATTAGCCTTTGTTCAGTCTCTCAGTGATTAAAGCTTTGCCAGAAGGGGCTTTAGCTGAAAATGTCAGATCATGGAGAACCCGACACTGATCAACGCATCAGACTTTACTTCTCTCGGGGTCTAACACAGGCTGAAATTGCAATTTGTTTATCTTGTAGAGATAACATTCATATCAGCCCTCGTCATTTAAGGAGAAGACTAGCCCGACTGCAGCTCAACAGGCGTTTACACTTAAATGATCCTGCAGATATTGTAAACTTCATCGGTGACCAGCTGAGAGGACCAGGCCGTCTTCATGGTTACCGAATGATGTATGAGAGGTGCCGAGCAGCAGGGCTGTGTGTCACTAGAGACCTTGTTTATGAAGTTCAGTCCTGCCTTGATCCAGAGGGTGTACAGCTACGGCGAGGGACACGACTTCGGAGACGGACATATAGTGTTCCTGGACCTAACTACATGTGGCATATGGACTCTTATGACAAGTTGACTCCTTTTGGCATCGGGATAAATGGCTGCATAGACGGATTTTCGCGTCATATCTGGATGCAAGCGAATACAACAAACAGTAATCCCAGAGTAATCGCATCGTACTTTTTAAGCACTGTCATAGAACTAGGGGGATGTCCAAATATTATCAGATCTGATTTTGGAACGGAAAATGTCCATGTAAACAGACTGCAACAGTTCCTGCGAGAAGATGACAGCGGGGCATTACACGGGCCGTGTGTTATACAAGGACGAAGTACATCTAATCAACGGATTGAAAGCTGGTGGGGAATCTATAGAAGACAGAATGCAAACTATTGGCGAGATGTGTTCCAGGAGTTCCAAGCATCGGGAGAATTTAATGGAGACTTCATAGATAAAGGTCTCATTCAGTTCTGTTTCCTTAAAATAATCCAAGTAAGTCTGGTCTTAAATGTTTCCTTTAAATCTTTTCTTTACATCGATAATTGTTTGGAATATTTATACATTTTATCTTTGATTATATATAATATATATATTGTATGATTATTTTGAATGAGCTTAATAATTATAAATGATTTTTTTAAAGGGATGAAGACAGTACTTTATTATTGTTTTTGTCATGATTTGTCTTTGGATGAACCTGGACACAGCACGCACACACAGAGCTGGTTTTAAGAGAGTTTATTGCAAGCAGTGAATGATGATGACATGATGAACCAAAGTCTGTAACCAGGTGGAGATGTAGGATGCAGGAGCTGACTGGCAGGTACAGGGCGGAGTAATAGTCCATGAATGAGGGAGGCAACAGAGTCTGCAGCTCGGCAAAGAGTTTGCCAGAGCACAGTAGCAGGCCCTCCAGCACCAGCAGAGAATGAGTTAGATGAGTCAACACGGTCCAGAAACTCAGCCTGAGATGCAGAGGGGAGACAGCTGGATCCAGAAACCAGCAGAGACACAAATCAAAACACTAAGGCAGAAAACAAATGGTCAGCAGGTGCCAACCAGGCAGACAAGCGAGGAGTAGGTGTTGAATGATGACAGACCGGCACTAGAGTGAAACAAAAGGATGCTTAAATAAGGAAGCTGGCAGGTGAAATGAGTCTGACTGATTGATTGACTAACTACCAACAGGTGTGACTGACTGCAAGGGGAGTGAAGTGAAGGAGGAGGAAACCAAAACCAACAATAAATAAAGTCAAATCATAACTAGAACCTAAAGAGGAAAAACTGAAAACTAATGGTAAACAAAAGCCGAGTGAAAACTAAACCATGACAGTTTTTCGTGTAAACAAAATAATTACCATTCAGATTTTTCAATCTTTTAAGGTTTCTACATTTGCAAGCATTGTGTCCATGGTCACTGGAAGTGCAGTGGATAAAAAGAGGTTTAGATGTAGAACAACTGTTACTCTGGTGCTGCTAATTTGAACCCTAACCTTTAGATCACCTCACCTGGTGCTTGATAATTAAGCTAATTGGGGGAAAACACAAGAAAAAGACTGGTCTGACATAATCTGCATGTTTTGTTTTATACGGCATTATTGTTTTTCATTCTTATGCAATTATGATAAATTATATCCAAGAGGAAGGCTTGTTTCATGTGGATTTGAGATGGAAAAAGTATTTGTAAGTAATGTAACTACTTTACATGACAAAATTATTACTACTTATTAGCCTTATTGATGACTAACTTCAATCAAGGACATATCAAATGAATTCTAAACAAGTAAATAGTAGGCTATTTAAATATTATGGAAATAATTGTGTATGTGTTTGTTGCAGAATGAACTGGACACCGTAGTGAGAATGTGGGACGATCACAGGATTCGACCAGGAGGAAACGGACGAGACTTGTTTTATGGAAAACCGTTTTTGATGTATAATCTCCCTGAGCTGTATCTTACACAAGATTACTTGCATCTAGTAGATTATAACAAAGTAGAGGTTCTTCTGCAAGAGGATGTCTGTCTCTGGAAGACAGATATTTCCTGTGATGCTGACCTGCATGAGCTTTGTTTGTTGGTGATGGGGGAAAACAACATGATACTTGCTCAGAATGCTCCAGAGGCAATAAGACTTTACAGAGACTTAAGACCATTGATAAAGGAACACCTATTGCTGCCTGATTAGTGACCTGCTAAAGATAGACTCATTAACAGAATGTGTTTAAACACTGTTAGCTTACTAAGGCACTATCCATGGTCCTGCAGATCAGAACATCCTCAGCAATGAGATCTTGTAAATAGTTTACACTAATCAGTAAAAATCTTCACATCATTAATAGAAGCCATTTTGTAATACATGTAGCAGTAAGTTATGACTCCAGTGACATAATTAACTGAATTTCCTAGGTACTACTGAGTTTTTAATTGTCATTTGTTAAAAGGATATTCAAGTAACAGATGAGAAATGTTTTTATTGATTAAACTTGGACTCATTTTTCACAACATTATGCCATAGGTCCATATCTCACAAACAAGTGCTGTTGCTGAAATTGACATATAAAGTAAATCAATATTTTAAGTAGCTTATGTGTAGCTACATAAATAAAACATGTAACTTGTAATAAATCCTAAACAGAATAGAGTTGAGCCTGCTGATGTTCATTCTTACTTTCCTGAATACTTTAAGTAAAACACAGCTTAATAACTGTTTTTTTTTAAACAAAACCTTCAGTATTACGAAACGTTTGATATAAACAAAAATAAGCAAATTTTTTCTCCTGCTACAGTGAAAGTGTCCAGCACATATACATAACTATCTATAGGCTGTTTTGAACATAACAGAATAGCATTGGAATCTTCTCTTCCACCAAAGTGTAACCAAACTTTCTTTAGAACATGTCCATCACCCACACACCACTTTTTAATACCGAGCAAAATTCTGATTTGAATTCTGCATAGTTGCTGTAGTTACACGGTAGTTCCAATGAGCAACTACAGGTGTGTGCCACAGGGCGCATTGTAAACTCAGACATACTTGAAAATGTGACCTTAATGGTTTTAGCCAGGAACAAGTCAGACCCAGTACAGTATCTGAGGAAAAGGCCAAGCTCCTTCTCATCTCTTTCTCTTATAAATCTTAAGAGTTGGTTGGAAGTGATTGTTTCTGCGTCTGACATGCCTGCAGGGAACTGAATACACTTGGTAATATTTCTTGCTCTGGGTTTCAGATCATCTAAAATCTTGTTCAGATCATGAAAAGTCATTGATTCTCCAACAGATCTAAGAACTGGCTGCCAGCACTTGATGATGAAAGCTGGTTCTTGCACCATCTCTTTGTGAGCTATTTCTTCCACTAGTTTTTGTAGATTTTCTTTGGTTGGGAGCAACCTGCAGTTGTGACTGCTAAGAATGCTGAGAAGTTCCTCTTCATCAGCCATTTTGAAGTTTTCAAGAGCTTCAGTTAGCACATCCTTCTCAGTGGGACTGATGAAATTAAAGAAAGCCTCCATTAGGTTATTTTCTGAAGTTCTGAGTGACAGAGCCTCTGTTAGAAATGGAGGGGCAAGCTGAATAGGGAGGTACTGGAATTTGTGCCATCCAAAGGCCAAGACACGAGCAACAGCAGCCCACTCTTTTTGTTGAAAACTGTGATGCAGAGTAGGGATCTTGTAGGTTGTTCCACATGTCTTTGTTGCATAAAACAAATTCCAGAAATCAGTGAGAATATCTCTAATGATCCCACTTCCCACTCCAGCCTCAACCTCGCCATGCTCAAGCACACGTCGGAATGAAATATTAGCATCTAAGATATTCTCATCAGCAAATGCTTCAACCATATCCATAACACAGTTTACTTGCCGAATCACAAGAGTCTGCTTTTCAGCAATATTTTCTGGATTTTCAAAGAAATCCCGTACTGCTTGAGGAGAGGATACTTGTCCAAAATCCATCATGGGACCAATACCATCTTCATTTTCAACCATGTCTGCTGCCACTGTTTGTTGAGGTGAATCTGAAGCTTCAGTGGTCAGTAAGGTTACTGCTTGGTCAGTACTGACTTGTAGGGGTGAGTACACCAGTGTGTCTGCAAGGTCATCAATAGGTAAGTTTGTATCTGATCCAATAAAGATAATTTCATCATCATCATCACCAATCAACAGTTGCATTGACTGTGGCAGGACTTGTGCCTGAGGAGAAGTAGTTTGGGGTGTTGATGCATTTTGTAAATTGCTGCAAGGCAAGGGACTTGACACACACACTGATGAGCTGGATGAGGATGGCTCAGCATGGCTGGATATTTGAGGCAAAATGGGCTCATCTGTATCAATGCTTGGATCAGAATCACTACAGTTTTTTGACTTTGTACAAAGATAAATCCTGAGAAGCTTATGGTTTGTTTGCTCATACAAACTTCCAATTGTTAAATTGTCCTCAAGGGGCTCCTCAGAACCCATGAGAGAAAGCATGAACTCAAAGTCTTCTAGTTTTCCTTTCTTTGACTTACCATTAGGAAAAAATAATGTTTTACCCTTCTCAAGAAGGCTGGATACCAAGTCATTTTTTTTGACAATCATCTCTCTTGTTCCGCCTCCAGTAGGCCTTCTTACTTGCTTGTACACACAGTCTTGGTAGTTAAGCCAGCCAAGTTCAATTTTTCTAGTCTGTCTCTCTGCATTCTTATTTCCAAGTCCAGGTCTTGACTGGCTATTGCTGGTTCCTGCGAGGGAGGGTGTAGAGGGAAGTTTCATTTTCTCTCTTAGGCGATTTATCAACTTTCTTTTCCTCTCCTCTGTCTCCCCTGCTTCAGCCGAAGAGGAATTCCGCCAGTTTTTGGCAAAAACACGGTCACCGTACCGAGGAATATAAACTGAGAGTTCCTCTTCACCAAGCAGCCTTACAATATCTTGATCCACCTAAAACAACAAATGCAGTCATGAGATTTTATTATTAGCTAACTGGTAAATGTTGTTTAAAAAATGTTTAATTTAATATGTATGAATGTATGACAGACAGACAGACAGACAGACAGACAGGCAGATTTTGCCTTTGCGTACTGATTTGGAACATGTAGGTGAGCCTGACCTTGTCCTCTGCCATTTTTGTTAGGTTTACCTCAGGAACACCTCTTTCTCTTAAAGCTGAGAGAAACTGGTCCATTGTAATCTGGGAAAATAATAGGAACAACACATGTTAATTGCTGTCAAATGTTGCGCTTTAAAATACCACATTTATTACAATAAAGACATCTAATGCTCTAAGTTCTGACACTGTTTTTAGCAACAGAGGTTATATATAGAAAGATGCTGTGAGAAAATGGGAGTTACTCCTGCCTGAAAATGGTAAACTTCCAGCATTATCTAACTCAACCTTAACTTGTACAGTTAATCTCACAGGGATAAGCAGTCTCCTTCACAATGGATCTTCATCTTAAGCATGCAAACTAACACTGGCAAAAATTGACCCATTTTTATCCCCTTTTTAATGCAAACTAAATAAATTTAATTTTTAAGGTTTATACACTCAGTGACTGCCTACTGCACAACACAAGAGAGAAAACCTGAACTAATTTTACAAAGACATTGGTAAAATAGCCCCGGGGGGAGGGGGGGCTGGGTCGGTAGGATCTAGAAACTTTGGCCCGGGACCAAATAGTTTAATTTTCATTTGTATACTTAATTTAAAATCAAACTGATATAGGACATGTTTCAGTTCTCTCCCTCCGATGCTTTTTAATTAAATATTAATTACTGTGGATCAAACAAAAAATTTTCTACAGGGGCACTGGCACCTGTTGACCCTTGTGTAGAACCGCAGTCTTTACTTTTTACTACACTTTCTGTAGAGAAATTAATGTCAACCTTTTGGGTTTAAAAATATAATATTATAAAATCTGCTGCTGCTACACTGAAATGTGCCATGTTCCCTTCTGTAAACCTGTATGAGTGATGAATGAGGCTGACCGACAGCCCTGGATTCCCAGTCCATCCATGCCTGTTGTGCCCGTAGTTGCGCAGTCGCGGTACTGCGTGTGCGCAAATACTAATAATACTATTTTTTAATGAAAAACTTTGATCTGGACTCATTTTGGGGGTTAATGTGTTGCCCTGCAACCTTGGATAGGTCGCAGGTAACGTAATGATTTCTTCCCTCGACCTGTGTGGTTGGAGTATAAAACAGATGAGACAAACAAGTTGAGCTCCTTTTAGCACCAACTGGAAGATTTTATCTTTTTCTGTTGCACAAATTTTAAATATACCATGGCATTCATCCAAACAAGAGAACACTTTCTTTTTTAACATTAGGAATGTTTGAATGAGACTTATTAATTCTTTAATAATTATGAATCCTTTAATTATGAATCTCCTTATTCATTGCTTTACCTTCAATACCTTTTCTCTTTTTTCCTCAGACCACTTGTACTATATATCAGCAAAGTAACTATTTTGTATAGTTTTTTTTTTCCTTTCTGTGCACAAACATTTTAGCTTTTAACTGTTTCCAGTCTTTAAACAGAATAACCATCTCACATTTTCCGAATCAACACTACTCTTTCACTCCAAACCCGAAAATGGTGTACTGTCCCTTTAACACTGAATCTGCCGCGCTTCACACAAGCAGAAAGTTCGCTAGCATTAGCATTAGTTAGCTTTTCATTAACATGTCCCGTTTCAACTCAATACTTTTCACAAACTGAATACTGTATTACTCAACCCTAGGTTTCATAACTTTGTCAGCTCTTACTGATAACTTAAATACCGCTTCTAAATGCATTAATACTGACCTGGAGTATAAAACAGATTAGACACACAAGCTGAAAGCCAACCAGAAAATGTAATCTTCCTCGGTGTGCTCGCTCCTGTTTATGCCACCAGAGTGACCACTGCCCCCAATTGGTTGTATGTGTAATTGCACCCAATGACCGGGATAATCAGTTTTAACACACACCAATCATCTTGTTATCACGAGAAAACGGCTTTCGTTATCTCGTGATAACTAGATGATTAACTCGTTTTCTCGAGAAAAGCACCGTGAAAATGTATCGGAGGGATACGGCCTCTCTCGGCTTCCGTAGCATCGAAACATTCATCTGCATTGAAATTTTTCAAATACAAATGCTATGATCAGGGCCAGAAAGAGTAGGATGTGGGCCTATGGGTTATACCCATTGGGTGCCCCTGCTTACATGAGCTTTTTTTAATGTATTTCTTTGTTTACAATTGTATCTAGTACAACTGTTTTACTTAATCAACCTTTGCATTTGCCCTACCCAATAAGTTCCCTATACATAGCTTTATTTCTTGAAATATTTTCATTCTTAGAAAAAAAAGACCCAAACTGTTGCAGTAACTATGCCAGACCTGAATGTGGCGATGTAGCACAGTTAGGTGTGCCAGAGACAAAGAAGACAGCTTGGATCATGTTAAAGCTTTTGTTACATCGGAAATGGTTGTGGTTGATGAATTGGCTTGAGATGGGGCCATGACATTTTCACTGTATTGATTAAAAAATTAATTAGTTAAATAAAAATATTTTACTAATCCCAAAGGGATATTAAATTATCTACATGAAAATCAAACAAATTAAACCAACTCACTCCTTAGATGGGCTTTTTTGAAACTTGTAAAACAATGTGTTTAATAAAAAAAAGCATTTAAATTTTATAAAAAATATTCTTTAGGCTCCCTAAAACTAACTTCCCTGGTGAGTCTTTACCAAAGTCCAGCACTGACCGCAATAATTATTGTTATTCGAGAAATTGTGTTGCTATAGTTTTATGCATCTGAATCTGTTAATTATGAATCTATCTGTGTGAGTTCTCTCTTAAATTTAAGTAAATTTGTATGTTGTTCAGTTTGTGTGTTGAACTCCTTAAATAAAAGCAACTGAACTCATGTTATTTGTTGGAGTCATTCAAAACACATTTATTGTATAAGTGTAACCTCAAGAGGCCTTGATGCCTGAATTCATATATGTGCATATAAAAAAATGCTGTTTCTTGTTTTTAAGTAGTTGCTAAAATAAGTTGTGATTGTTACTTTGATTTTGCACAAAAAATAAATAGAAACTTAGGTATGTTGCAAATTTGTAACAACAGGCATAACGGTCAGTAACATATAAGTAACACAGTAATAAAGATGTAATAAACAGATTCTGACAAAAAAGAAATAACAAGCATCTGTTATATTGTAACAAATAATTTTTACCGACTAAATAACATTCAACATGTTCACCCTTGCCCTGCGATTGACTGGCGACCTGTCCTGGGTGTACCCTGCCTCTCGCCCATTGACAGCTGGGGATAGACACCAGCACCCCTTACGACCCCATGAGGGATAAGCATGTAAGAAAATTTATGTATGGATGGATGTCCACCTTTTAACTTGTGGAATGCACAGAAGCAGTTATGCTTTTTGTTGAGGCAAAGTTGAACATCACAGTTTGCATGGATGCATTCATTTTGATATGCATACAAATAAATAGCAGAAAATACATTTATATCTCAGTATGTTATTTTTATGAATATTATTGAAACTAACTTGGCAATACAACTAGGGTTTCCTAAAGCAAACCAGTCCCAACAGCCATTTCTATATATCACTGTGTTGAATTTAGCATTAGCCCAATTGCTGAATGTTGCAAATATGCAACTGAAATATTGTAATAATTGTAAAATCTCGTAATATTGGTTGTGGAAACACTCAAAAATAGCGTAATGTTTCTTATCTTTGTTGCTAAGAAGGTTAGCCCTCTTTTTCTTAACAAGAAATACATCCGTCGGGGACCAGTTGATCCAGAAACAAGTGCCTGCTGAAGGCTCCTAGGTCTGCACTGAATGTGTAAAAACTGCTATTGGGGGAATGCACACTCTCTCTTGGCTGTTAGCATAATACAAATGGTTTGTTGCATATTAGCAACAATAGGCATCAAGGGATTAGGAGGAAGATCCAATTTTGAAGTGTCATTATGAAAGTCTTTATAGACATTGTGTAAATCTTTGAACCAGACAAGATTGTTTTTCTATGTTTTATATGTATTTTCTGTAAATGTGTATGTTTTTCAGATTGTTTTGTTCTGTTACATGTAGGTGTCATCTAATGTTGAGGTCAATTTTGGTTGTTGTCCTTCACTTTAAAAAAATATATCCTTTTTGTCTAAATCCAAAAAATCAGTTCTTATAATCTATAATCCATATTTACAGAATTGCTAAGAAATAATCAATAGAAGGATGAAACTAATTAATATTTTAAATACAAATTATCAGTGGTAAAATTGTTGATGGCAAAGCTCTCTATTAAATGCATGTGTGTGACGTGTAAAAATCCTTTAAGGCACGAAATACTTAAAATTCATACAGATTCAATGTCTGGGTATCAGTCTTACACATGTTTTCATCATTTCACATCTGTTGCGTCTGTTCATTTTGTATGCCTCTGCACTGACTTCTTCACACAGTGAACTCATTTTGCATCACATTATTTTTTTAAGTGGAAAACGGGGTTCTCCAGAGTGTTTAGAAAACAATTGGGCTCGTGTTGGTTGTTGAAATCTTTAGAGAAGACATTTATGATTGCATCACAAAGTTCGTAAGACACTATAGTGCCATATTATAATTCCGAATGTTGTTATCGGTAATGTGTACCTCTTTGACACTACTCGATTGACATTTGGTCACATTTATGTTTAATTGTGGAGCTGTTTGTATTAACTTTGCATTCTGAGGGCCTAATGTTGCACACATCTAGTGATAGCCCTCTTTTAGTCTGTTGATAGAGAATGCAATAGGGGGTCTCTCTTGCTTGAAGCCTTATAGCTACTGAAAACACATTCCATTTTCTCTGGTAGCTCATTATCAGGTGTTTAAACCAGTATTATCACGATTTTAGCAGTTTTGAAACCATAACATTTTCAAAGCCTCAGTGCTGGTAAGAAGCCCACGATTAAGAGAATTGCTCAGCAATCTGTAACTCTGCATGAAAACACTAAAAGCAACTTGAAATTCAACCAGCTTGGTTTCTAAAAAAACAAAAAAAAACAAAAAAACGTTTTTTTAAAACAGAAAAAAAAAAAGAAAACTGTATGAATATAAAACCAAAAACAATCTAGGCACATTCATTTTGTAAATCTGCCTTTTGGTTCTTTATTTGCACTGTTTCCAGGAGTGTTTCGTGGAGAGAGGCAACACGCACAGGTTTTTCCACAGCAGAAGGAGGAAGCCTTGCAGCAAGCGAGACTACCAATGCACATTCCCTCCTGTTCCCTCCCCTGCCTGCCTGCCTGTCTGCCTGCTCTGCTCTCCTCTACCACCCCCTCTCCTCTCGGTCTGTATCTCACTCCGACAGAAACGCACTCTCTGCTGAGCGTGGGGGGATGGGCGCACAGTTCTCCTGCTCTCTCTCTCTCTCTGTCGCTCTCTCTCTCTCAGCCTGCTGCCATTGAACTGAACCAAACAGAAAATTAAAACAGACTTTATCTAGCTGAAATGAGACACGTAGGCAGCTTCAAAGTCTCACGACGAGTAAGAACGAACCATCTGAGCAGATCTTTTCTCTACAGGCGAATGAAGGAGATTTTTTTTTTTTTTTTGGCAGCACAGGGTGTGTGTTCTGCATTGAGCTGGGGTGGAAAGGCAATGCAAAGTGTGAGCGATAAGGAAACCAGAGGGTGTTTTTTTTAAGGCATAATTGAAAAATAAAAAAGGAATGAGGCATTTAATCGATCGAATAGATATCGATATAAATTCTGATTTGGCATGTAAGTGGAGCAAGAGTGCCTTTTGGTTTCTTTTCTCACTCTGGGCACACACACACACACGCACACGCACAGTCTCTCTTTTCACACACAAACGGACCACACATCTACCTCTAGGGGGCTTTATAGGGAAGGGGGGGGGGGGCAGGAAGTACCAATGAGGAGGCATACTTGATCACATGTACAAACACTGAAACACAATTTAACATTCTGCCTGACACACCCCCCTAATGCACACAGAGCTTTGCAGGCAGGAAGCTGTCCAGAGATAATTTGCAGCCACATCACACCACAGAGGGTTAATGTGATTTCCCACACTGGTGAGAGGCTCGCGAAGTGGATCACGCTTTATTTTAGTCTGACTGCAACAGAGCAGGAAAAACACACACAAATACACACACATACACACACACACACAAACTAAACCCTGAGTAATATGCGTCTTGGTCTGTCTCGTTTTATTGGTGGTGCGAGATTCAAAGACACGACATTGTAAAAACAGGCCGTGATGTGAAGGGAGAAGACAACTGAAACTTGTGCTATAATAGCAGGGAGTTTAAACCAGATTTAGAAAAAGGGGGGAATAGCTTCCATCCCAAAGACCAGACACAGGGCCAGTTGTGCAGAAACACAGATTTAATGTGGCTCCCTCTCCCCGCCTGACTTAATTTTTCTGCCTCGGCGGAAGGAAAGAGACGGAGCGGAGTTTAGCGGATCTGGGAGGAGGTTTTCAGCGAGCACATGTGCCACCTGGCGGCCAGAGGAGAGCCAGCACAGTCCCTGCTGAGCTGATGCGGCGCTGGTGGCTTTCATTCGCATCGTGTTAGCCAGCAGTGTGCATTCCCCTCTATTAAAACTCTGTTAAAACTTCAGATTCAAAGAAAGACATTTCTAACCATACCATAAACCAGGCGTGTCCAAAGTGCGGCCGGTGGGCCCTATACTGATTTTATGCCCCCCCCCAACAGCATTTTAAGAAAGATCTGGTCCACCAGCAGGTGGCTGATGCTGATGGAAGATTTTAGTTTTTAATTAGGGCAAAATTATTACAGAGAAGTTAAAACCCTACAATTAAAAATGTTAAGTACAACACAAAGTATTCATCTTTTAATGAACACCCTTAACATCATCTTTAATTTCATAGTAACATATATCCAATGATATTTTTAGTAATAGTAATGTAATATCATCTTTATTGTCATTGAAACATACATTACAATTACATTACAAATCAGTTATTAAAATTGGCTAATTAGAGCAAGTGTTTTCAAAGAACAACTGACCCAAACACGGTTCTTATATAGCTAGGACAAAAACCGTTCCGTTTATTGTTAGAGTCAAATTAAATTATTCAGAATAATTTGCAAACTGGATGAATACAGCAAATGAGCAAAACCCTTTTTTAAATGTTGGATCTACAATCATTTACACATTCATTTCCTACAAAAAAATCTGACTCATTTATTTATTTTAAATGATCATATTTTGTAGAGCAGGTGAAAAAAAATCTGAATTGTTTTGGTGTAAAAAAAAAAATTGTGTTAATTTTTTTTGCCCATGTACCGAAAAGTTTGGACACCTCTGCTGTGAACGTTTAGGACAGCGTCACTTAACAAAAAAAAAAAAATCACACAGTAATCTTGAAGGTGTTAAAATATATTTAGGTAAAAAGCAAAAATGTGGGTCTGTAGGCGGATTATGATATAAAGTCCAAACTTCTTTAAAACAACCCAATATAAAAAAATAAATAAAAAATAGCTCCAGGATTGTGTTACTATCTTCTCCATCGACTCTGACTAGCTCATCCTGATACAGCCACCACCATGTTTACACCATTTTCATTGGGATTTCTAGTTTTACTTTTTTTAGCCTTTGGCATCAATGGCCAAAAAGTTCAATTTTGTTCTCATGCAGCCAAGGTGTCTCCGTATGACGATGCAGCCACTACCATGTTTCTCCATGCCGAGTTCATGGTGAGTCTTTGAATGTAGGCAATAAATGTATATTTTGGTCTCAGACTTTAATCCGGTGCTACAGAACATGCAGCACACACACACAAAAAAACAAGAAAATCATGTTTTTTATTAATAATAAACCGTTTATTACAAAAACCAACACGGTAACAAAAACATATTTTTCCCCTCCTTTTTATTTACAGTTCCATCATTTCCTCTTCCACCGTCTTCCTGCTGGTGTCGACATACCTCTCTTGCACGCCAAGAGTTCTAGCGGGTCAAATGTAAAGGAAAACAGACAGAAACCCCTACAAATGTTCTCTGTATATTATTCTAAACACAACAGATGATTTTCTGTAGCGACCAGTGTTTTAAACTTTGTGTTTAGCTTTCATCTGAGCCCAGATGAGTCACCGCAGCGACTAGGAAAGGATACGAGCTGAACTGGAAGTCGGCCCCCACAGCAGCTGACATCATCGCCTGCAGATTCCTCTCCTCCAGGTCTCCGAAGCAGTACCCGTTGGCCTTGTCCACCGCCCGTAAGACCTGAACCATGCTGTCTTTGTCCTGGAGAGAGAGAAAAAGACCAGGCATGTGATCTGGGGACTTCCCCCGTAGAAATTCAGAGAAACTACCGTGACAAAACGTTCGCCTAAAAATACTCCCGCTGAAACCTCGGTCACAGGCCGGACGGGGACGTTTCTTTGTGATGTTTCAGAGCCTTACAGATATTCTTAAGGGTTTGGAAGCATTTGAGGGAACGCGGTGATCATCGGTCTTCTTCGGCCTTGAGGTTCGTTCAAGGTTTGGCTTTTGCCGAGATAAACATAGATACATTGGAAATGACTAAAAAGTTGCACTGGGATAAAGTTCGCCTCCTCTCTCTCCTTGGGCCAAAGACTTAGTTCTGCTTTCTAAACTGACGACATAAGTCATGAGAGTGTGAAAGGCGCCTATAATAATAATAAAAGGGAAGAGGAGAGTCTCCAGTCCTGGCCCACGCGCTAAGATCCTGTATCAGGAATTACATAATCAGATCCTCATTTGTCGTGTCAGGGAAAACAAAAAGTGCAGAAAGCAGATTGTGTTTTTAACACATCCATCTTTTCAAGTCTTAATTATTAATAACCTTTCTGGACATCTGACTTGATTGAGTTTGAGTTTCTTTGGAGAGCTGATGAGAACGATTTAATACCTTACATAAAACTAAAGTAATGATTCTCTGCCAAATAGGCCAACGAATCAAATTATGGAAAGAGATTTTGTTTGGTGACAGCTGAGGGTTGCTTATTATAAAGTTATTACTTGATTAACTAAAACTGAAGTAGTTAAAGCACTGTTTTAATCTCCACAAGCTTACATTTTTAAACTGAGTTTTCATTAAAATAATTTTTGCAATAAACCCTTTTAGAGCTGCACAATGTATCGAACCATTATTCTCAGCACCATATTGTAATCGCTAAAGACGTCTTGGATGCAATATTCTGCAGGACGTTATCAATTCAAGGGCCACGCACTCATGCTCTGCATTTTGATGACACATCTGGCCAATCAGTTGGACAAACCTGGTGTACATTTGGAGCATTAAAGCTCACAGAGTGTCTTGATAAAGAGAGAAAACGTTCAGTGAGCTTTTTCTAATCACAATCGTCACTGCAACTTTCACGTTTAGGATAAAACGTACGGAAAAACCAAAACAAAACTAGATGGAACAGCTCAACCAGGAAGTGAACAATACAACACGATGAACTATTAGAGCGTTCTTTCAACTCATTTTGCCCGGCATAGTACACCCAACACAGCATTTGTGAAAGGACTAAAAGCTGTCTCTGATACCTGGACGTTGAGAGGCACGAAGGACACGAGGCTGTAATCCTGGACGACTTCCGCTAACTTTTCGTTAAGATGGCGAAACTTTTTAAAGAAGGGGTCGGCGGCCAAGTGGTCGAGCAGATAGGAGAGGTCCATAACGTCTGTGTAGAAGTCAAGGTTGAATGCTGTTTGGAAGGAAAAACAACGTGTAGAGCAGAGGCGGGATTAAATGCTTTAGACTTCACGCTTTGCATCTAAACTCGATACCTCTTCACTTACCCAGTCGTCCATACTGCTCAATCAAGTCCATCTTGGAGAGGACGTTGACGTGGGGAAGCTCCACGTGCAGCATGGTGGAGAGGGAGGTGCACAGCACGGAGATGAACTTGGCTGGGTCAGCGCAGTAATGGGAGTCTACGAGGTGCACGGCTGTGAGCTGAGAACATAAAAAAAAAAAAAAAAAGCATAAACAAGGTGAGAGGATGAGAATCAGCGCACCTAAATCTAATCTACAGTTTAATATGTTCAATTAATAGGCTGTATACAGTGCAACACAATTCAAATCCTGGGGTCTTTGTGTATGGAGTTGGCATGTTCTCCCAGTGCATGCGTGGGTTCTCTCCGGGTACTCTAGTTCCTCCCATGGTCCAAAAACATGACTGTTAGGTGATCTGTTGTCTCTAAATTGCCCATAGATGTGTGTGTGAGAGTGTCCCTGTGATGGACTTGCAACCTGTCCAGTTTTCAGAGATATTTGGTCACGATACAACCACAACAGCAAAGTTATTCTACTGGAATGTCGCGGGACGGACCGAGACAACGTGTTGTATACGTGTGAAGGAAAAAGGACGGATGGTGCTCCTTTGGGTTCAGCACCATGCAGTGGTGATTGGTTGCAGTTGTTTTGGGGGTATGTCTCCATTGCCAAAAAAAAAAAGGGAACTAAATGCAAGTACAATTTTCTCAAAATAGGTTTATTTGTCCTCGATTTGAGCAGCAAGTTTAAATGATCTGCCGACGGAATGAGATTTCTGCACTTAAAATAGGAACAACTCATCTCCATCATCTTATTTCAAGTGCAGTTAGGGGTCAAAATACTCATTCTGTTGGCAATAATCTTATTGACCTGCTCGAACTGAGGGAAAATACAACCATTTATGCCTGTTCTTCTGCACAAAGTACGGTAACTCCACCTCAGGTCTTCCGCAGCTTGTAACAACTTTTCTACCAGGATTACCCTGTATCAAGGTCTGTCCATCTCACCATCCCTAATTAATAAAAGCAAACCCACACAGTATTATGATGCTCTCACCACCGTATGTTTTGCCTGGAGACCAAATATCACATTTCTTCTCCTCTGACCACATGGCTTTCTTCTTCTACGTGTCTGCTTCATGGCTTGCAATAAGCTACAAATGCAACTTCCTACTTGCCTTCTCTGCCACAAAGCTTCGGTTTGAAAGACTCCACCACAGCTGTTGGGTTGCCAGATTGTGCAGCTCCTCCAGAGCTACCATGGGGCCTCCACCGCCTCTCTGATTATTGCTCTCCCTGACCTGGCCTTGTCAGTTTAGGCTGGTTTCAACACGCCGCCCGAAACATTTGACCAACCTGATAACCGTGGCCTTCGCCATTGTCCCCACGGCAACCCTCTGACGCCTTCACAGAACATCTGGATTTGTGCGTAGACTGAATTAGGCACACCTGGACTCTGTTCTGCCTGCTGCACTGGACTTTACTTTCGAGCAGGAACAGGTGTGGTGCTTTGGCAGGCTACTGTATGTGGCATTTTTTTATTTTTGAAAGCATTACGTAAAGACGCAGGGATCAGATCAGCATTTCATCCCTGGGGGAGCAGGCTTACTCTGAAGTTCCACTTGGCCAGCTGGGAGAAGATGTTCTTCACCGAGCTCTGGTGGGTGTACAGCTCCACCTGTCCGGGGCAGTCGAACAAGAAGTAGCAGTCGCTGAACTGGGCCAGCTTGCTCTCCAGCCAGTCCAGGTTGGCTTCCACGTACTCCATGCAGTAGAGGAGGCCGCCATTGGGCCCCAGCTTCAGGTTCTCCATGACGTCGTCCAGCGTGACCAGCTCGCCGATGTCCACGGCGCAGGAGTAAGGGGTCCCTTCGTTGGCCGGGTCCATGTTCACCACCACCACCTGGCGCCCCAGGCCGGTCAGGAACTCCCGCATCCCCTGGCAGTAGGTGGTTTTACCCGAGCCCGGCGGGCCGATGACCACCTGGCCGAAGCGCAGCGAGGGCTGGACCCCCGTCTGCGCAGACATGGTTGTCCAAATCCCCCGCAGCTGGGTCCAGAAGCTCACACGAACCGGGACCGGCCTGTCAGGGGGAGCAGGTGTGGCAGCATGGGGCGGACTTACTCACTGTTTGCTGCTTCTGATGACAAAAAGGCAGAAATGAGTGAATAAGATCCGCTTCCTGGCGTAAACAGCTGAACTAAAAAGCGACAAAAATAAATAAATCCTGGACCTTCTTCACAAAGATGGGTTCAAGAACTCTTTAAATAACTTAGACGTGGCAGAATGTGTATAGAAACAACCGAATTGGCCCTTAATTCAATAACTAATATGGATTTTAGATGACCTCCAATTCTTTACCAAAACAATAACACATATTTACAGCATGTCGCGTGAGAATGAGCATGTAAACCTCAGCTGCTAGCCCGTATGCTAATGCTAGGAATTACATCCGGGTTATAGGAATTGCTTTTCCAAATAAAAGTCGCGTTTTCTATTGTCACACGACTCATACGCGCATTTCATTTAGAATTGTACTTCTCCATGCTAAAAAAAAAAATCTACGTTTGTCCTACAGATTCCCACCATGTTTAGATTAGCTCATCAGACAAAGTTAATTGCAAACTAACTGCAGGTATTTCCTTGTATTTAGCAAATTAAGAAATGGAAACGTCATGCATCCAATTTCTAAACTGTGGAGAAGAGTTGGATGGGTTGTTTTTGCGTGTACAGAGAAGACAATATTATCTTAAAAATTGTTATGTACTCTGTTGTTTAGTAAAAAGGCCTTCCTGGCTCTACTGTCCCATCTCTTTCTGTACTTTCTATTCCCTCTATGCCTGCTCCTCTGACAGCACCTCACCAGTGGTCTTCCTTCCATGTTAACTTTGCATTCTTATATCTCTATTGTTGCTTTGGATAAAAGTTTCCGCCAAAATGCATAAACAACCAATTAAAAACCAAGTAAAAAAATACATCAATATTTTGAAGCTAATGTCAATAATAATCTTCATTGGATTGTCTATCCATTAAGTACTGCACGGACACAAAAATGAGATAAAAAAATGTTATGTTGTGATATTGTTTTTTACCTGCTCTACAAAATATGGTCATTTTAATTAAACAAAATAGTTTCTCTGTAGGAAAGGAAGGCATACATCACTGTAGATCCAAAGCTAAAACAGGTTTGGTTTTTTTGGGGTTAGCTTTTGCTTCATTAAAAGATGGCCACCCAGTTTTGCAAATTATTTAGGCTCAGTTGAAAAAAAACTCAAATTCCTTTGGGTCTCGCAATCTAAGATCAGGATTTGAGCCAGTATTTCTTTTGAAAACATTTGCGTTATTTAGCTCTTATTTTGTGATCACAATGAAGCATATAAAGTAAAATACGGACAGAAAATTAAATGATTTCAAAAGTTTTAATACCAAAATTCAATAAATAAAACGGAGGTAGATGTTTTGCGGATGGAGCAGGATGTCATCTTTTTGGTCCAATGCTGCCACCTGGCTGCCAGCCTCTGTACTTCATGCTGGTGCTGGGTTGGCGTCTCAGTAAGGTGTCACCTTTATCTATGTCTTTGGGTTTATCGTACACGGTGCTGATAAGAAAATCTGTTCTGGCCTTCTTTACAGGATGTAGCACCAGCCTTTCTCCATGATACCTGTAGAAAACAAACACATCAGCGTTGGAATAGAATTTCTTCCATTAAAAAGACAAAATCTACATTCAATCTCGTCAGTCTTTTCCACACGGACCCAAAGCCTCTTTTGCAGCGTGGATGTTGGCCGTCGTTCTCCAGCGCTTCAGGAATCCCAACCTGGCTGCTTCCCAGCCCTTCGCCGTCCCTCCAGCCCTGCTTCTCCATCACGCGTCGGCCAAAGCCCTGATCGCGTAAAATGAAACGTGAGGAATATTCCCTAACGATAGCACAGGAACACATGAGCCGCAGAAACCTGCTTACTTTAGTGAACCTCTCAAAGCTGCCGATAGCCTGATTGTGGCCTGATGCGTCTTCAGTGCCATCCCTCAGCCTCTTTTCAAGGCGCATTTTTATGTAGTCGCGAGCGTCCATGTCGCCTCCATCTGTCAAAGGAAGGGTGTAAAAGTAAAAGTGACTATCAGGAGGAAGATAAACAGTTTTTTTTTTTTATTTCATCACTGAATCAAATGATAATAAGAGTGTAAAAATGACTTCAGTACCTTTATCGTAGTAAACGCTCATGTCAACATCCCAGTCGTCTGCCGTTTGCTCATCAAAATCTACAAGAGCACATTCAGATTATTTTAAAAGGCAAGTAGAGGTAAAAGCACACATTTTTCCTCCTGTTGTAAGGAAGCAAAGTCTATCAACATACATTTTATGTTATAAAGCTTCTAGCGTTAGTAAACGAGTCACACTACAACCACGGAAACTTTATCTTCATTAATGGGATTTTAGGTAACTGACCAACAAAAAAGGATTCAAGATTTCTAAAGCAAAAAAGTGGTATAGACCACTTTTTGGTGCATTTACACCTGTAAATACACTCTTCTTTGGAAAACAGAGCAAAGTCTGGTCCGACTGGACGCAGAGTGTCTGTGAACGACAGCTTTTATGTCTCGCCACGGAGTCCGGATAGGATTTAGGTCTGGACTGAATATTATTTCACGTAAAGCCCTGTAGTTGGTGCTGTGCTGTTGTTCTCTTACCATTGCACATTATATTGCTTTGTTGCACCTCATAAAACGGTTGTTAACGTGACAGAACGTAAAAAAGTGTAGGCGGTATGAATACTGTAGCAAGACACCGTGTGCTTCCTGTTTCTAAGAACATGCCAAGAAATCAAGACGTCCGGCGTTGTCCGGTCTTACCTCCCTCTTCCTCCTGCCAGTACTGAGCGTCGGTGTAGAAAACCAGACCAGAACCTCCTTTTTCCCACTTCAGCTCGATCTCCTCCTCATATAGCCTCTCCTTGCTTCGCTCCTGGCTCGTCACGTCATCGTGCAGCGCCTCGTGGCGTTCCCACTCTTCACACCAGTCGTCGTCCTGCAACCGGGCACACGCATCATTTATAAACCCACACGAAAAGCTGGCAGGCGGTCACGTACGCCAGCAAACGCGACGGCTTCAAGATGCTCGACGGCGATCAAACCTACGTCGTCCGCCTCTGACTGCACATCCTCCCGTTCCGCGTCGCTCTGCGCATCGCCAGCCTCCGCCGCGGGGGCATCAGCAGCCGGCGGCCTCGGCCATAGGGTAGGAGCGGCGAAGGAGCCCGGCCCTGAGATCTCGTGCCCGGCGGCTGTTAACACGGTCTCCTCTGTGGCAGGAAGGACGCGCGTGTTGCGGTACTGGAAGGGTACGTTTCCGTAGCGACGGCAGGAGCCGGTCTTGGGGAAAGTGAGGCCCAGCTTCCGGATGAGGCGCGGAGGCAGGCGACAGGACTGGATGAGCTGGAGGAAGACTTTGATGGGCGTGCCCACGTTGCCGCTCTGCATGAGAGCGGGCGGGTTGAGCTCCGGCAGGCTGTGCAGGTCGGCCTGGGTGAAGTGCTCAGTGAGGGAGACGCGGTGCCGCTGCTCCTGCTTGGTTTTGTAAGGGAAGGAGCCTTCATCTGAAAAGGACAAAGAGCATGTTGGGCAGACTTCTCCAGACACATGGTGTTGCTAGCAGCCGCTTTTTCCTACAAACTTCCCATTTCCTAAGTCTACATTCTTCCAGCCTTAAACCCTTTGATCGTTCTGAACAGTTTTTGCCCCGTTTTTCTAACATGTCGGGAATTTTAGTGAAAAACTTTTTCCCAAGATGAGGGTAATCATCTGTAAGGGCTGCAGCACATAAAACACCACGGAGTTCAAGTTAGCTTCACTTATAGGACTGTGCATAAAAATCGATACAAAGATTAATATCTATGTTTTTAAAAATGATCTAATATCGATATTCTGGCTTTCAATATCATTCAATAGCGTTATTACGGCGCGCCATTACTACTCACAGCGAGGAAGTGTAAGTGAGACGGCCGACAGGATTTTAGAAGCGTTTCGTCCCTAAAAATCAGAGGTTTGGCCACATTTGTGGTTTCTGTGATACGTTAAATGCATTGAACCAAATGCACTTTATTTTGCTGTTAATATATCAGTACAGATTCTCTAAATCCTGGTGTGTGATCTGTGCTTGCTTTATTTTGTTTGTACAATCCAAATCCAAAAAAAACTAAAGAACAGCAATACCAATGTTTTGCTATCTAAAAAAAAATAAATAAATAAAAAAAAGTGAAGTTGGAACCGGATATATCGCTCATTCTTGCTCAATGTAGCTAAATTTAATAAACGGTCGCGCCCAAGTCTGGTTGTCAGTGAAGGCCACTGCAACGTTATATTTTTTTCACTATCAAATTCAACGAAAAGGAACAAAACGTGGTCAAGGAGTCATTTGTGTCTATGCACCTTACATTTGCCATTTTAAGAAGATTTTCTTTTGTATATTTTTCCTCTCCCGGGTATATCTGCGTCAACCTGCCGAGTTGGCAAACCACATTTTCTACCATTCCTGAAATTGTCACCATCCCAGGGGCCCCAGACCTCTGGATTAGGGCAAGAAGAGAAAGCAGTGAAATGGCCCTTGTTATAAAATGTAACTGAAAACCAAAATTGTCCAATACAATGGACAAACACCTAGTATCTAGAATGTATTTTTTTCTTCAGTCTGTTAGACATATAAATAGGGAACCTTGCTTATCCAGAATTATATAAATTATTGCTTTCCCTGTAACACCTGCTGTGAGATTATCACGTAATTCATTTACTGTTTTAGGAGTTTAATGCCTATTTCCTGTCATAACAGCACCAGCCACTCAGCTTCACGCAGGCCCATAACATGACGTCACCCACTAACCTTCGTCACGCGAGACCCTTATTCTCCTGATGACGCAGCGTCGGGCCAGCCAGCTGCCCTTCGAGTCCACCCAGTGGTTCCCCGCGTACATCCGGACGAACCTGTCGGCGTGCTCAGCGTGGACCGAGACCACGCAGCAGCACGTCTTCCCCGCCGTCTTCAACGCGCAGCTGGCCCGCGCCGAGTCGCCGGGTTCCGCCGGGGAAGCGGGGCCGGCGGCCCGTCCGTCTTCGCCCAGCGGGGGTTCGGCGGAGCCCTCGGGTTGTCTCCGGACCTCGGGTCGGTGTCGGTAGTGGAAGCAGAGGAAGCCGCCGCTCTCTATGAACTGGCTGAAGAAGTTCCTCAGGTCCGCCGAGTGGAAGGCCGCGGGAATGTTCCCGATAACTAGGTACACGGGACGCTCCGCTTCACAGTCCGCCATGATTGTTTACGTTGGCCAGCGGAGACGGGAACGTCACTTCCGCTACAGTAGCGGCTCCGCGCATGCCACCTAGCGGCGGTGAATGGAAGCGCCTGTATGGCAAGCTGTTGTGACAAATAATAAAATTGACGTAGGGGTTTTCCAAGAAAAAAATTCACTAATACAAATCTGGGAAATGTGGCGTGTCACCACTTATTAGAACTATGAATCACTGTGGTTAGAGCTGCAAGTATTTGAGCTATGGCTCTTCCTCCTTTGGAGATCAAGAGACATTTCTGCCCATTCTTATTAGCAAAACAGCTCAGGGTCAGCCAGCCTGGATGGAGAGCTTATGTGAAAAGTACATTTTATGTCTTGCAACATTTTATCTTTGGCCGGACCATTCTGACGCATGCAGGTGTTTTGATCTTAACCAACCTCGTCACCAAAAGTCGTTGATCTGCTCTCACCCATCTTTTTTTGGCACTAAAAGATTTCCATCAGGGCTGTTGGCAAACGGGCTTAAATCTGACTCACCGGACTTTTGCTCAGTTCTTTCTGAAAACGTTTTCGACACCTATCCAGGAGTCTTTCTCCTGGATAGGATAGCAACCTGTAGGTGGTGCGCTACTGTTTTTAAAGGGCATGGAGGCCCGTCCTGTTTTTGCAGGATACGGGCCTCCATGTGCACCAACTGCAGGTGGCTGAAGTGCGAACCACCAGAATTGACAAAGATTCCTGGATAGCAGTCAAAACATTTGCAGAAAGAACTGAGCGAAAGTCTGGTTGGGTCCGATTTAAGCCTGTTTGCTGTTGCGATAACCCAGATAACTGAGAATTTGCACAGGTATTCAGGGCTGTCCTGTATTTAACTCTGATGGGCCTCCCTATATCCCATTCCCCCACAGCATGATCCTGCCACCGCCCTGTGTCATCATTTGGATGGTGCATTCAGGGTAATGTGCAGTGTTAGTTTTCTGCCACATGTAGCCTTTAGAATGTAAACCAAACATTTCAGCTTTGGTGTAATTTGAACAAAGCACCTCGTTCTGTATGCCTGCATTGTCCCCTACGTGGCCCATGGCAAATTTAAGCTGAATTTTATATGGCATTCTTTTAACAGGGACTTCCTTCTTGTCACTATTTCATAAAGGACAGGTTTGTAGAAAGTACAACTAATAATTGCCCTGTCAACAGATTTGCCACATGAGCTGTGTATCTCTGCAGCAACTGCAGTAGGCCTCTTGGCTACTTCTGAAGTTGATTTCATTTAGGGATGTTAGATTAAAAGAGGCTAGATATATATGAGTAGCATAGTTTTCATATTATTTATACAAATAAAATAAAAAACGTGTACACTGTGTTATGTTTCTTCCACTTAACAGGTAGGTGTGACGTATTGGCGTATCACGTAAAATCCCAACTAGAATCTATGGAAGTTTGAGGTTGTAATGTAAGAAAATTTCTAAAGGAGGTATGTTGTACTGTTTCTAAGGTACAGTGTCTCCTACTACTTTATGGTGATATTAATGATTGCCTAACAAGTGACACCATCATTTACTCACATTTTTAAGGTTTATAAGGTCCATATATTTATAGTCTACAGAGTAGAAATCCAGAAGGACTTTCCAGCTACATTCTCTCTTCTGGAATGGGGGCTTAGGACATCTATCAGGATCTTCTTCTTACATTACAGGTATCTCCAAGATCGTTGGATGAAGGTTGTCACTTTTTCCACTCATTTGTAGTTTTCTTTCTTGGATATTCACCAGTAAAATGTTCCTATCTAGAATGAACATTGTGAATACGGGAAATTGTTTTTACATGGATAAATTCAGATATCTAATATTTAGCTGTAAATAGTTGAAAGGGTTATTGAACCTATTCCTTTAAAGCTCAGGTACATGTCAAAAATATCTATACAATTGCAATTGCTAGTCATTATTCCATTCACTGATTATTGTAACAGCTTCTAAACTAGTCATTTACATATAACTATAGGCTAACCCTCATGACTTGTAAAAAACAAATAGGACTATAATGTATTATTTGTTATTATTTTAAAAAAATTTGTACATAAAATAAACATAATGAAGAATAACAATATGACTAGATCGCTGAAACGGTGAAACAATTGAGATTCAAATATCAACAATCTATTCTACAAAGGAGGGAAGAAATGTATTTGAAAGGAACACCTGAATAGGGAAGTTTTTGGTATTTGTTCTAGTAAGAATTACAAGTAAGATATTTAAACGTCTGAGAATAAAAAGAAATATTGTTTTGACTGATCTAAGTGTAGATATCTGCAGTGCACTTCGATCTTAGTGATTAAAAAAAGACGCTCTAATGTCTCTCGGATATCTGCGTTCTTTCTTATACATGTTCCAATGGGAATACCTTAAAATATATATTTTTTAGAATTATAAATGATTTCTGTAATTCGTAGAGAGGCACCTGTGAGGCTTTTCCTGGCTGATAACAAATTCAGGTTTTCATCAAAGTCTGACCGACCCTCATAGCAAACCCTGGTTTTCATTATTCACACTGAACTGTGATATCACGACGCAGACTTATTGGTTTCGGTTTTATTCTAATTTGCTCCCCGTTTCCCCCATTGCACTTTTGTTTTTCTCATTCTTTTGATTTTTACTCAGCAGTTTAGTTGAATGTTAGCAGCAGTCTAGAAGACGCTGACTTAGACAGAATTTATTGTCACAGTTGAGCAAAATGTTGTTAGTGAAAGAGGTTTTTTGACTAAAACAATTTAAGAGAAGGTTGAAGTATTCTGCTAATAAATTGTTGTGTTTGGAGAGACGTTGTTTGTGTTTTTTCTGTTTATGTGTGCTGTGCTTGCTGTTTGATAATGGTAGCTCCTGAATTTACTCCATCTATTATTCTAAAATACAAGAACACATACATAAAATATCAAACATAACATACATAAACTAATAACTGACAGAGATGTTTGGCTGTTGTTTCCTGATAGTCAGGCAGGGCCCTGACTTGGTAATTTTGATTAAAATGTCTAACTTTGTTAATAATTGCCTTCAGCACTAATTAATAGCCATTTGTTTCCAAACCAAACACAGTTGCACATCTCAGTTGATGCATTTAACGAACAGGGGAAAAAACAGCAACAAAAAAAAAAGAAATCCAATCTTTTAGTAAATCACCTGCCAATCATCCATCAGAGCCATTCTCAAAAAAAAAAAGGTGAGATTCGCTTGTTGATTGATCTATCTCTGTTTAATTAAAATCTGACTAGGGGAAATATCATTATTATTAGTACGAATATATACAAAAACATGTTCAGATTATACTTTACTGCGGCCTGCTGATAAACAGAAAGTTGCAACACAAGATCCTTCTTAATGTGTAACTACATTGCTTTTGTGTGTGTGGTAAAGGGTTAATTATATCCAGATGACTTAATTTAACCAAAAATTGTAACTACTCTTTAATTGCCATGAAACTCGATCGCACAAGAAGAGTCAGCCCCATATAGTCGTCATTTAACATAGAGTTGAAAATATCCAGTTTCCTAGTGACAGTTAAAAAGACAAATTTCTCAAGGCAAAATAAAAATTGAATAAAATGTTTTCAAAGCTTTCACGACAGTTGAAGTGTGGCCTTAGACTGGGCTTTGAGACGGATTGCTGATTTTTTTATTTTTATTTTCCTGCCACCTTGTTGCGGTGGTTTAGCAGATCTGCTCCGGGTCGTCGTCCTGCTGGTTGACCCATTTTCAGCCAAGATCAAGCCGGTAGACATCATGCAGCTCGTCTGATCATGAGCACCTGGTGGCAGACGAGTTCATGGTCGGCACAATGACTGCAAGGCGCTCAGGTCATCTGATTGTAAAACAAGTGCAATCACCCCCCCCCCCCCCCCCCCCCCCCCACACTTCTTGACAGCCTGCATGAACTGTTCAAGCTAATGGTCAGAGTTTGATTCCCTCTGGATGTGCTGACGTGCCTTATGGCCAAAACCATGCACTTTAGTCTCATCTGTGCAGCTGTTTTCAGGGGCAGCCTTATAGTGTAATTGGATTACAGGATTGTATTGTTTTTCTTTTGGAGCAAAAAGGGTTTCTCTGGGGGGAATCCATCCAAACAAGTTGTATTTAATAAGCCTTTGATGTGATGGACTCCTTAGATTTGGTATAATTTTAAATAGAAAGTGTATTTCCTTATTTCATCTTCTACGTTAAGTTCAGCTTTACACGCTGCGTGGGTTGATCTAGGTTTGAACATCCACTCCTGGCATGATTGGTCCTAAAATGTTTTCCTTCTTAATATTTACCTCTAAAAAGAAACATGTCAGTTCTTATACCAGACAGAGGTCCGGTCTGACCTTCCCACAGCAGAACGATGAAACTCCAATTAGTGAAAAAATTTAAATGGGGAACAGCAGTCGTTCCACTCACTAAAGTCTTTTCTCCTTGTAAAGGCTTCTGAACATCTAGCCCACAGAGGCGTTCGTGCTTACAGACGATCAGCTATTGTGTGTGTGGGACTACCGGCGAGTGGCTGCTACTTACGCAGGGTGAACTTTGTCTTTTACACAATCCTAATATTAAGATAAGCTTCACGCAAAAGATCTTACACTTCGCATTCTTACAATATTTCAGCATGCCAATATATATGTTTTTTAAACGCTTACAAAAACAGCCGGATTTAAACTTTAAAGGACGTTTTCGGGTCTTTCACACAGCTGAGTGTTTGATTTCTGCCATACTGTTTCACATAAAAGAAATGAACTCAGTCAAAGTTCACTGACCCAGAGGCTAGCCTCAGCGGTGGCCTTCAACTTAGCTTTTATACTTGTATTTTGTTAGTAATGGGCAGTAAAAGTAGACTCGGTAGTCCGGACCCTGACATCATCGTACACGTCACCTACCCCAGATTATTAGAGGCTAATGATGTAAAAATGTATTTTTAAATCCAGTTCAAACTTTTGTGTCGCTCTTGTTTCTATCCTTTTTTATCTAAATTACAGCTTATGAATTAGGGGGGAAAAAATCAAAAACTCCTCCTTGGGCTTCACAAATAAATGAACCAAAAAACAGAAAACTAATACTCTTGAAAAACAGCAGAAAGGTTTAATACGACTAATAAAAGGATAGGATAGGTTTGTCCATTGACAAAGTAGTTTTACCATCTAAAACTGACTCATTAGTCATAGCGTAAAAGTTTTGGTCTTTCGAGAATAATAATGTGTATGTAAATTAGCATCAGTAAAAGTATATATAATATTCTTCTGAATAAATAACAATCTTTGACATATTTTTGCTCTTGTACTTCAGCCTTTAATTAACATCTAGAGTGCCCAAAATGACCGAAAGAAGAACATTTAAGGATTTTATTGTAATTTTCTTGGAAACCAGGAATTGTGGCCAGCTTGTCTTTCGCTGGTAACTCGTGTTTTGTGACGGTCACACTCGGGCATTTGTGAAGCGCGTTCACCTCGGGGATAAATATTCTGATCACACATGTAAGGATCTTAACTGAAAAGAGAGACAAAATAGAGCTTTTATTTGTTTGCTCAAAATGTTTAATGAGCATAGTGATTTGGAAATATTATCATAAAAATAATTCTCACTTTATCAACACAACGCTTATTTGCATCTAAGTTTTAAAGATTTTGTTACAGGATGCGTATAATCTTAGTGGCTTCTCCAGGTCGGGTTTTGATTTTCTCGTTTTCTATTTAGACTATTTATTCACTGTTAGGTTCCCTGGGTTGTGCATACTTTAATTATTTCCTTAGTCTTATTAGTTTATTCTTGTCTTCTTTGCACTTTTAGATTTTTCCCAGTTAGATATTTAGTTTAGACATTCATTCTCCCAGCTGCTCCACATCTCCTCTGATTGCTCTTCCTTCACTTGGCCCCATCAGCTCCTTATTTCTCCTCATTAGCTCTTCTGTCTGCCTGTCAATTCTCCACTGTGCCTCAATATATATTCTCGCTGATTCTCTCTGTTCTCTGCTCCCCGGTGCTTCGTTGTTCTGCCTGATTTTGCAGTTTTTTTTCTCTCCTCTTACCTGCGTCTTCTGTTAGATCCTGGCTTTCATCATGCGGCTTCAGAGTATCTACCTGCGATTTGGTCCTGCTAAAGCACGGGTCATCAATACAGTGCCAGCGGGCACCAAGTAGCCCTGTCCTAAAAATAGCCAAAACCAACCAATGAGCTAAATCTAATATGTTATTTTATTCCGCCGCTCTTCATTTTAAATCACATGCGCATTTGAATAAATTCACATAATGACAAACCCCCAAAAAAGCATTAAAAATATGTTTATTTTCCATAAAGTTAAGGTGAACCCTGACTCTTCCGGTTCAAAGCTCAGTACTGGTAGCCCATTGAATGACATGGCAATGAAGGAGCTCTCAGTCTCAGAAAGGCCGGTGACCCATAAACTAAAGCATCCCAAAACACAACCTTCTCTACTTCTTTAAACTGTGTTTAGCAGTTTTTGCCTCAACATATGCTTGTACAATTTATGAAATTAAGTATAAAAAGTATAAAATTAGCCCTGCGACAGACTGGCGACCTGTCCAGGGTGTATACCGCCTCTTGCCCATTGAAATGCTGGAGATAGGCACCAGCAACCCCTCGTGACCCCATGAGGGATAAAGCGAATGAGACAATGGATAGATGGATGGAAGTACAAAATCACTGTGCACAATTATTGCATTTATCACATTGTATAAAGTTATAAATGGTTAACCAGTGACAATGATGCCAATGAGTCAGGCTGCCCGACTAATGATGGTGTTGACTTGAGATTCACTCCATCTCCTTGTCTTTGTCCCATATCTTTCCAATCTGTTCTTAAAATCTAATCAGCTTCCCTGCTCCTGCTGAACACACCCGCAGCATGACGCCACCACTACTACAGCTCTCCCTATAGGCACAGTGTTTTCAGGTTGATGTTTAGAGATGTTGTTTCGCCACACAGCATTTTGCACATATTACACCACCTTTTTCCACATGTTGGTCAGTCCGCCGCTTACCGTTCTCCCCTAAAAGGCCCGATGTGAGGTGCCTGGCAATGGTTTCCTCCTTGCATACCTTAAATGAAGGGTAAACTTGAGCAGTTTCAGTGAAATGGAATGGTGGATTTATAATTATCTTCAGACGTGGACCTGACATGATGGGAGATTTTAGCCACTTAAAGTGAAAAGTTATTATTATTTTATCACATTTTGAAGAAATGTCTAAAAGGTCTGTTGTGGA
This sequence comes from Fundulus heteroclitus, assembly GCF_011125445.2. Classification (NCBI taxonomy): domain Eukaryota; kingdom Metazoa; phylum Chordata; class Actinopteri; order Cyprinodontiformes; family Fundulidae; genus Fundulus; species Fundulus heteroclitus. The sequence goes on along the minus strand of NC_046363.1, from coordinate 18,061,113 downwards.
GTATTTTTTTTACAGTATGTATCTGATCTCTCAGTATTGTTAAAATAATTATTATACATCCATTTGTTCCATTAGGAAATCACAAAGGCGTGTCCTAATTTTTGAACGTACAGGTAATGCCGGTGACTATTGGATAAAACTCCCCAGTCGATCTTTCTCGAGTCACCACTGATGATCTCATCCCTCGCCCACATTAGGTCACTTAAAGTTCAAACCAATATGACACAACCTTGTTCAGAAGTGGATCATAAAACCTGTCAGAACAACATGAGAGTGAATTTACATTTCTGCAAGCTTTGTTTCCAGGCTTATGAAATGATGACCCTGTCAGAACCGCTGTATTTGCTGCAAAGCCAAGCTTTGGAGCCAAGCTTGGAGCCAAGCTTCATGCGCGGCCCATCACTCTCACCACAGAGCTGGCAGCGCCGCGAGTTCACTGACCCAGTGGGAAAATAAAGCGGGAGGAAGAAAAGTCAACAGAAGCCCGGTCTAAGGGGAAGCATTGGAAGCAGAGCAGACTGAGTTCTGGAGACTGAAGGATTCCCCTCAAGTATCTAAATACAAGGATCCACGGATCTGGGAACGCATTAGCTATAACAGCTCACATTCCTCACTTATCTAATTTTGTGAAGATTTCCATCGATTATAAAAGGTGAAGATTTGGGATATTCTTGGGGCGACCGGCATTGCGTCGCGCCCAGCCTGGCCCCCCGGCACTCCCTCACACCCAGAATCCAGCTGTGGTTCCACTTATAGACTGAAGGCCATTTTATTTTTACTGTCCTGGCAGAGATAAGTGTCTGTCCTCCGTGTCCGTCTCTGCCTGCTCCTAACCTCTATAAACAGAGGCCTTATCGCAGCCATTTACGACTGTCATCATGCTTCACGGAGCTCGAGAGCTGCCGAGGTGCATTATAGGTCACCCTGCAGAAAAAAGGAGCGCATTCCTGACCATAAGGATGGGTTTCCGTGTCTTTTCAAGCCGCCCTCCTTCAGTGGGTTATCCGCTCTGGAGGTCGTTTGCGCCGCAGATGATCACGGTGTATTATTATGCGATTATGTCTGGAATAAATGGAGGCTTTGAAGTATTTTCCAGAGGAATCCTTCAAGGAATGAGTAAAGAGAGTAATGAGGTAAGGCAAACATTCGGTGACTGGTGCTGCCAGTTGTGTCTGGCGTCTAATCTCTTTATTGCCGTTTTACACTACATGACTGACCTTGACTCCACAGCTCCACAGTTAACATCTTCTCCTGGAACGTCCCTCCTGCAACACTTTAAAGCTTCCTGGCAACACTCCAAACAAATAGAAAGACTTTTTTGGGTCGTTTGACCAAGCCGTAAAGACTGTTTTCAATGTGTAGCAGTGCTGAAATGTCCAAACCGAAGAGCTGCATCTTTTTAGCCTTTTGTTTATGTGGGATGATAATAAAGTCATTTGCTTATCGTACTCCAACCTCGGTGCCAGGCACAGGGAGGAAAGTAGATTATGATTGTGGAACATTGTCAGAGAAACCATAAATAGAAATTCCATGATCTCAATTTTTCAACTTGTGATTATTTTAGAACAAAAGCACCCCTTCAAATATGAGCAATTCACCACCTCCCTATAGCAGAATGGCATCGGAAAGTTGATTTATCTCGCTAATTGAATCTCGCACAGAGAGTGATGATGAAAATCTCAAAACACTGTTTTTCAGAAAATTAGGTCAGTGCATAACACCAATGATATGAATACTCACAGAGAGGGGGTTTTACAGCAATGTTCTCCCATAATTGCTAAGTTTTCATTTGGATCAAGGTCCGAAGGAAGGTAAGCCAGAAAAGATAATTACTGAAGGAGCAGGATGTTTACAGAGTGCTGCATGTAAACACATTAATAGAAAGTTGAGTGGAAGGAAAAAGTGTCATACTGGGTTTTTAATCAAGGTCCAAGTCAGCACAACTGATCCCCAGCCAATTTTGAGGCCCTTCATGCTTTCCCTCTGCTGACATGTTTTATAGAGATGCTGTTTGGATTTCTCCGCCTCGACTTACTGGTACCTGCCAACACTGCTGAAAGTACCAGTGCCTGTTTTAAGATCCGCAGAGAATCTATGGCATTTTATCAAGAGGAAGATGATGGACAACGATGCATACAAGCTGCATCTAATCGCTGTTAAAGCAACCAGCCTTGCATTACAGCTGAGCAGAGCCACAGGCTGACTGCCTCCACGCCTCGCCGCATTCATACAGTGGTTCATGCAAAAGGAGCCCCCAGTATTGAGTGCGTGTGTACTGCACAGTCCATGGACATGTTTTAAAAAATGCTTTTTAACTGGCCTCATGTGGTATTGTGAGAAACAGAATTACAGGTGTTCATTAGCTGGTAGCCATTTAGCTATAATAATAGCTAAATGGCTACCGTCTTGATTGATTTACTGAAATTAATGACATAACGAGATGCTCAGAGAACAGAAAACATCAGAAACCTTCTTATTTCAAAGGAAACAAGCATGCCAAGGACACCCACATGCTGAAGTGTGTGTAATTCTCTGAATTAACAGCTCACATTGTTATACATCTCCTACTTTGGCCTTGTGTGCCGGCTGTGGCTTGGTTTACAACAACATTGTGGTCACATTTGTCAGATTAAACCCAGATTCATTTACTTTACTGAGAAAGACCCAGATTATTGGCCTCTGTGGAAAACAGACACATTTAAGGCAGTGATTTATGGAGCCAGGTGCACTGCGTACCACCGGGGGAAGTATTCTCCAAAAATATATACTACTGTGAACTGTTTGCTTTCTGAAAACTCATCAACAAGGAAGATATTCCCATCTTCAATTTCTGCTTTGGGAAAAAAATAATCTCTAAATGCATGTTTAAAAGCTACATTAAAATACCACCGCAACCTTATTTATAAAGTTTGCTGCAGAAAACTGCAAACTATAAATAAACTGCAAAATGCAAAAACTATAGCTGTCTAAAGCATAAATGTTGCTGACATTATTATTTCTAACCAAGAAGCAAACATGATATCACAAGTTGTAAAAGGTAAAAAGGATCAGATCTGTGGCATAGAGGTTAAAACCAGAGGAGAACATTTATTCTTCATGTAAAGATGTTTTACACCTGTTTACAGTCTGAACTGTTTCACACATTTTTAAATACTCGTTATCAAAGTAAGCGAGCTCTTTCATATTTGTTTACCTGGAAACTAATTCATCTGAGTTCCTAATCCAGTCCTGGGTAAAATAGGAACCAACACAGGTTAATTCAACACAACAGATTAGGGTGAGACTAAGTATAAAGGGAAGGCTTCCTACACAAAAAGTGGCTTAAAGCGGGAGATGGCTAACATTAAGGCGACCAATGAAAGGGTTGAAAAGAAAACTGTGTTCCTGCACATTATGTCTGCACTAAAACTAATGATCTCTAGTTTTTTAGTTAGATCAGTTAAACATTTAGTTCGATTTTACATCACAAATGACAAAAACAGCTCATTGATGTCTAATTGCACTTTAATCAGAAAACAATCCCATTGGGATCAGTGTCAGTGTTATCGGTCCTAAATGTGAACATAGCTAACACCGGCTTGCACTGGACTAATGTTATCTAGTGTCAACAAGCCTATTCTTTAACAGGGGCCGATATCATTGGCACAAGCCACCGACATTAGGAGTATCAAACAGGATGACCAAGGTTCAGTGAAGTCTGATCAGGCTGCTGAATATTAAATGTACACGTTTATATTCGCCACGATCTATATGCTTTTGAATAAGACAGGTGAGCCCAGATGATGATGCCGTAGCTTTGTAAGCCTCTGATTAAATGACAACATTTGAGCTAAATGGAGGCACGCCTGCAGTTGTATTTAAGGCAACACCTCGGGCCCCACTGCTTCCTGGTGTGACATCATGGAAAAATCTGAAGAAATCGGGAAGAGGTGCCGTAGACCTCAAGAAGTCTGATTCATCCTTGGGCAAAGGTTACAAATGCCTGAAGGCGCCGTGTTCATCCTTTCCAACAGTTCAGTATACGACAGGCAGGAGACGGCAGCGAAGACCGGAGATGTTTGAGCAGGCTGGTGATGGCAGGTTGGATAGATGATGATGACGAGTGGGAATGGTGAACGGGCACGAGGAAAATGTCCAGACTTCAATTCAATTCAATTCAATTTTATTTATATAGCGCCAAATCATGAAACATGTCATCTCAAGGCACTTTACAAAGTCAAGTTCAATCAGATTATACAGATTGGGTCAGATTATTCAGATTGGTCAAAAACGTTCCTATATAAGGGAACCCAGTTGATTGCATCAAAGTCCCGACAAGCAGCATTCACTCCTGGAGAAGCGTAGAGCCACAGGGAGAGTCGTCTGTATTGTCCATGGCTTTGCAGCAATCCCTCATACTAAGCAAGCATGAAGCGACAGTGGGAAGAAAATCTCCCCATTAACGGGAAGGAAAACCTCCAGCAGAACCAGGCTCAGTATGAACGGTCATCTGCCTCAACCGACTGGGGTTACGGAAGACAGAACAGAGACACAACAAGAGAGACAAAAAAGCACAGAAGCACACATTGATCTAGTAATCTGTTCTACATTAGATGGTAATAGCGGATGATCTGTCTTCTGTGGATGATGTTACAGTTAAGAGAACGCCAGACCAGGTGTACCTACTATGAAGAAAAAAGAGAGAACAGAAAGTTATAAGCTGAAATGACAACACATATTGCATAATTGAAGAACAGTAGAAGAATTCAGCAGAGTGAGAAAGTTAGACCCTGATCTACTCCAGTAGCCTAAGCCTATAGCAGTAAAACTATAAAGGTAGCTCAGAGTAACATGAGCCACTCTAACTATAAGCTTTGTCAAAAAGGAAAGTTTTAAGCCTAGTCTTAAAAGTAGACAGGGTGTCTGCCTCACGGACCAAAACTGGGAGTTGGTTCCACAGGAGAGGAGCCTGATAGCTAAAGGATCTGCCTCCCATTCTACTTTTAGAGACTCTAGGAACCACCAGCAGACCTGCAGTCTGAGAGTGAAGTGCTCTGTTAGGAACATAAGGGGTAATCAGAGCTCTGACTTGACCAGAACGGCAGGCCGATGGCTAGCCGGAAGGGGCAGAGCTAGCAGCAGGTCCTCACAAGAACACGGAACAGTACGGAGAGCATGCAGTCACTGGAACGGCTTACTTAGTGAGGGCTGGTCCCTTCCATAAATCCTGGGGTCTGGCAGGCAGCGCACACAAGAACCGGGAGTGACACATAGGCAGTGCAGACTTTACGTTCTGGCAGGAAACGACCGTGGGAGGCAGGGTGAAACAGGAGTATTTACGGCCTAATCAGCAGCAGGTGGGACTGATTAGGGTAACTGAGCAGTGGCTCAGGAGAGTGGAGCATGCAATCAGTCAAATCGGTCCAAACAGGATAGACAAAAAGCCCAAATCATGACACCATCTACATTGACAACCAGTGCTGCTTAAAGATCGCTCAGAGAGGAGGGAGCCAGATGCATTTAGCTTCTAGCTGTAAGAGATTTGGCCGTATTGACCACTGCTACATTTGGAGGAAAAGGGGGGAAGCTTGCAAGCCTGAGAACACCTTCCCAGCTGTGGAGTACAGCGGTGGCAGCATCATGTCTGGGTGTTTGTCTGCAGGACAGACTGGTGGACTTCACAAAGTAGCTTCACGAAGACAAAGGAGTTTGTAGAAAACGTCTGATCTCAAGAAATCAGATGGTTAAACCTTGGGAACAAACATCTCTTCCAAAGGGACAGTGAGCCAAAGCATACCGCCACATTAATCATGAGCTTTCAAAACAAAGGCGGACATCGCAGGCTCCCAGTCTCAGTCCCACAGAGCAAAAATGGCCGTCCTCAGAACCAGACTGCGCTGGGCCACATCTGTCAGGAGGAACGGACCAAATTCCTGCAAACGGGAGAAGCTTGAGGAGGGATGCTCATAATGTTTGAGCCGGGTCGCAATTTGGACATTTAGGAAATAATTTTAGCAATCCTGACTGACCTAAAACAGGAAAAGATTTGCCTGGTAGGAGACATTGAGCTCTAGTTTACACGCTATATTGCAGACTGGTCTACGTGTCATTGTTGTTGTGCTTCACACTATTTAGAGTTAAGGAGGACGAGAGAGAAGGGAGGACCAGGGCCAAGTGTCAAACCCAGGACAAGTGCATGGAGGACTGAAAGTGTTGATGTATGGTGTGTATTACTTCAGTACTTCTTTAAATAGCTGTGAAACCACAGACCAGCTTTGTCTTGTGTGATTTGTTAACAAGCCATCTTTACACAAACCCAAGGGGAAGCTAGGACAAAACCAAGGTCCTGCAGAGGGAAAGGAATCAGTAAAACCTATTTTTTGTTACCCTTTCTGCTTCTTTAATAGGTTTTTAGCCCTTTAACTGTCTTTTACGGCTGTGACAATGTTTAACTCCACGCCCGCGCCCCGCGTGGACATCGACACGATGGCTTTTCTATTGGACGCTGCAACAATTCTCAGCTTCCAGATTTCTCAAAACAAGTGGAGGGAAGAAAAAAAAAATTCCCCTGTTGCATCCAGATTAAATGTTTACACAGATAAAAAGGGGCACTTAATGAGGACATGCTGTGAAGGTCGTTGGCCTCTGTCTGTGCTCTCGCCTCCTTGCAGCCCTACAGGTGTTAGGTGGAGGGTGCAGTGACACGGTGGGAGGCCAATTACCTCTGCAGTCCTTGGTAGCTTGGTACTGCCTGGGTTAATGACACCGGCTCGCAGATAAGGCCAATCCCTCATGATTTCCATGTGTTACTCCGGCAGCTACTTTTTCATTGAGAAAGGGCCTTATCTGTTTCCCAGGGCTGTTCCAGCAGTCACCTGGCAGAGCACATGGTTGTTTTTCACAGAGAGCATATTGACATTTCAAGGTCCAACAGGGAGGTGTGTGTGTGGGGGGGAGGAGGTGGCGGTGGCCTTATAAGTAAAGGGAGACTGGAGGGAGCAGTAACACCCGGCAGCTCACGCAAGAGCGAGAACTCGGCCGCTCACCTGCAGAGACCAGACAGCTCCGTCTAGACCAAGAAAGGATGGACAGCGGATGCAGCTGCTCGTCCGGCAGGGACAGGCTCCTGAATCCCATCCTCTACAACATCCTGAGTCAAATGGAGAGCGGCGGGCCGGGCCAGGACGCCCTCGGCAACAACTCGGCCCCCCACAGGTGCAACTGCGAGGTGCGGCGGACGGTGTGTTTGGTCCGACCCTCGGAGGTCTGCAAGGAGGCCTCGGCGGTCCTGGTCAAAACCGTCCGCTTCATGAGAAACCTGCCGGCGTTCAACCAGCTGCCGCCGGGCGACCAGTACGCTCTGCTCAAGAGCTGCTGGGCGCCGCTCTTCATCCTGGGTCTGGCCCAGGAGCGCGTGGACTTCGACGTGACGGACGTCCCCGCCGACAGCATGCTGAAGAAGATCCTGCTGAACCGGCAGGAGAGGCCCGAGGCGGAGAAGGAGCAGCCCACCATGGCCGGCGTCAGCAAACTCAAGTGCTGCCTGAAAAAGTTTTGGAGTTTGGATTTGAGCCCGAAGGAGTACGCGTATCTGAAAGGGACCACGATATTTAACCCAGGTAGGTAGTCGCTGGAGTTAACTTTTGGGTTAAAATGCGTGCACGACCCTTAACCGTAACCCCCTCCTCCTCCTCCTCCTCTGTTTTAACGACAGACGTAGCAGAGTTACAAGCAGGCCTGTTCGTAGAAGGACTGCAGCAGGAAGCGCAGCATGCCCTGAGCGAGGTGGTCCAGCTCCTTCATCCCGGCCGCCCGGAGCGCTTTGCTCGGATTCTCCTCACAGCCTCCATGCTTCAGGGCGTCACGCCCAGCCTCATCACTGAGCTGTTCTTCCGGCCCGTGATTGGCCAGGCCAACCTGCTGGAGCTGCTGCTCGACATGCTCTTCTGCAGAAACCCGTGACGGTTCCCGAGACACCGGAGAAAGTTCAGGCTGGCAAAAGGGATCATCGGTTTGTTTTTATTACGCCCCCTGCAGTGCTGTCCCAAAAAATAGACCAAAGAACGTATTATTATTTTTTTTTTAAACATTAAAGACGCTGAGGTGACTTTAGCCCAGACTGAGCAGAAATCCTCCACTAAGAAGAAAGCGTTGTCCTTCCACAGACTGTGCCTTTCTGTCAGCTTACTTGATCTTTTCTGTTGTTTTGTTGTTTTATATAAATGTCGTTTGCTTCGAGTGACGACTTCAAATAAATATATTTTTGTACATGAATTTAGTTGTGACATTAATTGGTCACCATGTCCCTCTCAGCCCTACAGCTCCACTCAGATCCACCATTGCTGACATATTAAGCTCAAGCGGAAATGTTTTCAAGTGTGTCCAAGGCCTGAATCTGAACGTTTCTAAAACACCTGTGTAGCTTCTTCAAACCATCTTGGAAAACTGAAACAATAAAAAAAAGATTTAGGTCCATGGGCTGTTAAGCAGGAGTCGTCTCGTAACAACATGGACAAAAACCGAGATGATGAAAGCTCAGGAAAACAGAGTTGTCATTTCTCAGACTAAAGGTGTGACTAGTGCCTTGAACAATTAATAATTGTGACTCGACACATTTATTCCTGCTCCAGCATAACCTTTAGGGTATTGTTCCGTGTGATAAAACACAAAGCAGTGCACACATTTTGAAGCGGAAAGACAATATCTGGTTATTTAAATGATTTGTTTACAAAAATCTGAAATGGGCGGCATGCGTTTATAGCCACACACACACACACACACACACACACACACACACACACACACACACACACACCAAAGCACGTAGTACCACAAGCAACCTGCCAAGAGAGGCCCACCCACCAGAACTCACAGAGGAGGGCGTTAATGAGAGAGGCAGCACCCTCTTCAGGTAACCCTGAAGGGGTTGAGCTCCACAGCAGAGATTAGAGGATCTGTCCATAGGGCCACAATAAGCCATACGCCTCATAAAGCTAGGCTTTATGGAAGGGTGGCCAAAAAAAAAGACTTTACTTAGTGTTAAGAATAAGAAGGCATGTTTTGAGTTTGCCAAAAGCCAAGTGGGCGACTCTCCTACTGTGTGGAGGAAGGTGCTCTGGTCAGATGCAAACACAATACATCCCATCAGCCCAATCCCCACAGTGTAACATGGTGGTAACAGCGTCACGGTGAGTGGATGTTTTTCAGCAGCAGGGACTGGGGAAGTGGTACAAGTTGAGGGAAAGATGGATGGTGCTAAATGCAGGGATATTCATGAGCAGAACCTGTCAGTCTGGCTGTGATATGAGACGGAGGTTCACCTTCCTGCAGGATAATGACCCGAAGCATCCTGCTTAAGCAACACTTGAGTGATTTAAGGGGAAACTTTTAAATGTGTTGGACTGGCCTAGTCAAAGTCCAGACCTAAATCCAATTGAGAATCTGTGGCTAGACTTCAAGATTGCTGTTTACAAGGGAAAATCATCCAACATGAAGGAGACGGAGGCGTTTAGTCTTGAGGAATAGGAAAAAAATCCCAGAAGCAAGATGTGGTGAGCTGATAGAAACTGATCCAAAGCCACTTGCTGCTGGATTTGCTGCAAAAGGTGACTCTTTAAAGTGCTGACTTTAAGGCAGGATAAATAGTTACCCTTGCCCTGGGTCTTTCTGCATGTTCTCCCTGTGCATGCATGGGTTCTTTCCTGGTTCTCCAGCTTCCTCCCACAGTCCAAAAACAAGACTGTTAATTAAAGGTTAATTGGCCTCTCTAAATTCTCCTTAGGTGTGAGTGTGTGTGTGAATGTTTGTTTGTCCTGTGTGTCTATGTGTTGCCCTGCGATAGACTGGCGACCTGTCCAGGGTGTACCCCGCCTGTCGCCCATTGAAAATGCTGGAGATAGACATCAGCACCCCTCATGACCCCATGAGGGATAAGCGTGCAGGATAATGTGTGTGTATATATATATATATATATATATATATATATATATATATATATATATATATATATATATATGTATGTGTGTGTATTCAAAGTTGTGGGCACGCTCAGTAAATGAAATGATGCAAACTCTCAATCATTGCAGTTCCAGGTTGTGAGGCAACAAAACAGATTAAAATTGCCAAGGGGGCATGAATACTTTTCCAGGCCACCGTGGCTCCATCTAGTCTTTTATCTATTTACCCAGCTCTGTCATTTCCCTGCTAAAAGAAAAACATCCCCATTTCATGAGGCAGCCATGTTTTCTGTGGGCAGGTGTGTTCAGGTTGGAGTGCTACGTTAGTTTCCCACAAATATTTTGGTCCCATCTGACCAAAGCTGCTTCTCCCACAGCGTGGCTTGCATCAATCAGCGAGTTGAATCTCCTCTGGCCCTCTTCTTTCCAAATGTATTTGGGGGTAGCAAAGCAAAGGGGGGCTGAATTCACGAAGCACTTTCCAGATCTCAATTGCAAAATATTTCAACAGCCATCATGTTCCTTTAACTTGGTACAAAAAGAAAAACAGTGGCGAAAAGCAGTGTGGCCTGTGGGTGTAAAATGAGAATTTTTCTAAAAAATACTATTTTGAGACATCGGATAGTTTCCTTTTGCAATTCGATTGAAAGTATTGAGTTTTCAGAACCACACTAATGATGGTCCTATGTCTCCCTCTCATGGAAAATGATGGAAATCATCCCCCCCCCCCAGCAAGTAAAGCTGGAAGGAAACTGGTCTTTAATTTGCTCTTCTTAAACATTGCCAGCTCCATCTCCCTCATTTCTTCCACAAAAGAAAGCAAAGAGAAATCTGCCTTTCTAAAATCCCAACAGCACGAATGCGGTGATTTATAGGGAGCAGGCCTACTTAGCTCTTGCTCATCCTACCGTTTGGTATGCAGGTTGTGAAATCATGTGTCTTTACATGACAACCTGTACAGGTAAAACAGGAATGTGCCAGCGGGGGCAGTGAGCCAGAGGAAACGGGGTTACGCAGGAAAACTGCAACACGAACAGAAGAAACAAAAAAAAAAAAAACTGAAAACAAGAGCCTGAAAAGCTTAAATTTAACCACAGAAAACAGAGATAATTATGTTTGTTTGGTTTTAAGCTTTGTGGGGCAACCGTTCCTTCTACATGACTCAGCAACAAAGAAAAAAAAAAGATCTCATCTACTTCCAAAGGAAATCAAAGGATCTCAAGAATGTTCAGAAGCTGTTTTATTATGCAGTCGGACAGATGTTGTCCTGGTTTTACAACACAGACACAAAATGGTTGTAGGTACCAGCAGCTAGCAGGTTTAGCCTTAGATACGTCTGTTTATTTCTGGCCTCAGCCATGGTATAAAACCAGAATCCAACATTCCCAGAGCGGCGAATATCCGTTTGTTGGATCAAAAAATAATCAGGGCAGATTCCTGAAATCGGGTTGGTTTCCTTTGCTCGGGCTTCATTTTGCAATAAATGACAAAGACAAACCCCTGGATTTTATTTCCCTTCAGTCAGAACCAGCCAAACGAGTTCTTTCTTTTGCTGAGGGCGGAAAAGGCCTGCCTGCTGCAACGCTGACCTACGGGGAGATGAGCCCGACAACAACCCCGGAGATTAAAAAAAAAAAGAAAAAAAAAAAAAAAGAGAAAAGTAGGCTACAGAGAAAACTTTGAAGAAACGTTCGCCAACGTAGGAGGAGAAATGTTGAAACCGAGGAGCTTTTTAGGTTTGGGCTTGAACCGAATTTTGGCTTGTGTTACAAATCAACAGAAGGCTTTGCACTTAAAGCAGCATGTATTGCATTTAATATGAACAACTTTAATAAAAAAAAAAAAAAAAAGGACATAAAAACAGGCACTGAAATATGTATTTTCTTAAAAACATGACTTTCTGTAGATCATAAAAAAAAAATGAATCCAAAAGGTACAGAGTAACATAGACTCAATATGTACATCAAAATATGGCTTACAACAATACAGTCTGTGGGTGGAAAAAAAAAAAAAAAAAAAACATGCCTCAGCAGTGGAGAAATGGTAGGAGACGTTGAGCTGTACATGCAGAATAAGAGCCTGTATAAACAAAAACAAAGACAAGAATGAGGACGGTTCTGTCCCGCCGCGAGCTTGATCCTCCCTTAGTCACTTTCTAAACCTAAAACACTGTTTTGACAACAACAACCAAAAAAAAAAGGTTCCTCTGTTGGTCATTTGTTAGAAAAAGGTAAAAAATATTGACCAATAAAAAAGGAGAACTATACACATGTAGGATAAAAAAAAAAAAAAAGGTGCTCTGCTCTGTAACAGCAATAATGAAAAGAGGCGACATGATTTGTCAGTACAGGATATAGACATTTTAGTCTCTGCGTGGCTTTTCAGATGAGCAGAGGGGCTCCTGAGGAGGTCGTTCCAGTGTCGTGCTGGTAGGGAGAGTAGGCGGTGGCAGTGCTGGAGGAATACGCTAGCAGAGGAAGGAAACGGAACAATTATTCAGATGAATGTGAAGCGCTTCGCCAAAAACATTTCCACATTTCGTCAAACCGCTGATTTCTACGTCTTGTCTCGGGACTTTAAGCGACAGACTAACACAAAGAAATGTGTGATAGAGAAGCAGAAGGAAAGGCTGTAAAAGCCTTAACAGTGTAGCATGCATGAGTGTTCAGGCCTACAAAGTCAATAACAACTACGGTTGCAAGTCTTTTGGGTTCTGCCTCCAGACTTTTGATCGTTGTTGAAATATGCTCCTTCAGATTGGCCGAAGAGCATCTGTAAACAGCTGTTTATTTTATTTAAATATTGCCATGCATTCTCAATTGGATTTCAGTTTAGACTTTGACTAGGCCAATCTAACCTATGAGTGACCGCAGCTCTGGCTGCATGTTTAGGGTGGTTGTCCAGCAGGAACCTGAACCTTTGCCCCAGGCTTAATCCTTCTGGATTCAACATTTTTTCATTCTGCGTTGTCTTTTATTTAGCTCCATCAGTCCTTCCATCAAAGCGTTCACACACATGCTGCCAACATGTCTGACGTAAGGGGTGTCACGTTCATTATAACTGGTCTTCACGTGTATAATCTTGAGTTAGAAAGAGCAAAGCTACATTTCTCTTACATGACCAATAAAAGCACTAACCCAGACTTTACTATTGCTGATGGCCTGACCTGAACTTTTATCCAGCAAGTCCCGCAGTGATGTTAGAAAAGAAAAAAAAAAATGCAGCTCTCTCAACTTTCTGTAGAAACTGTCCTTAGTTGTGATGAGCTTGAAATATTGTAGCTATTAAATACCATGTTCTTCAACTTCAGTCATGAAAACTCTTTTAGAAAAAAAGCCTCATCTGGATTCCTTGCATGGTGCGCAATTATGTCCAACCTGACATTTTTAACAAAAATCATTAAAAGGCTCAAATCTACTCATTTTTTGGATCCAAACAACCTTGTTAATTCCCACCATCGACGCCGCACTGCAAAAGGTTTTGAATGGCATCAAAAACAGCTGTCTAAGCTTTACTGGACCTCACAGCGATGTTTGACACATTAGATCATAAAATACCTGATTGACCGATGGGAAAAGTGGCTGGAACTGTCTCGTACTTTCCTAAACTGGTTCAGATCGTATGTAAGAGACAGGAAAAACTTTCATTTAGTAATTATAAACAAATTAAATTAAAAGTTCTGTTCTAGGGCTCCTCAAAGATCCTTTCTTGCACTATTATTTAACATCTACATACAGCCATAAACACAAATGCTGGAGTTCTGCAACATCCATAAGAGCTGTGCTAAATAACATAACACTTTATATGTTATGCCAACACTTTGTCATAGTTTCATACAGTAACTGAACCAGTGTCCAAAAATATCCATGATTGGATGGATCAGAATATCTCCAGCTTATTGCAGAAAGAAAGCAGTCATCTGTTTTGGTCAAGAAATGCTACCTTAAACATCACCAGTCAACCAAATTTCATAGTCTAAAGACCACAGAGCGAGCAAAAAAAAAAAAAACCCTAGGTGTCATGACTGAAACCTGAACCCAGTACGGATTTATCACTGAACCACCTTACAGCCATCTCAAACATTGCCAGAATAGGATGCCCATCTAAACAGAACACAGAAAAAACTGTTTTTATTAATATAATAAAGAAAACAAACAATAGGCGCCAAGAAATCCTGTTGATGTACTCAGAGCTTTGGTTCAAACTGAAAACCTGAGATGTGGAGAAAAAAAACAAAACTTAGGCTCCTTTAAATCAGGACAGAAAATATTTGTTTTTACTGCAGTTTTCACATCAAGACCAAAGACTGTCTGAGCTTTTAGGTGGTTTCATTTGCACCCTAATGTCTCCGTTTACGCGTTGCCTGGCTTATCGCTGTAAGAGGATAGATCCTACAGCTATTCTTAAACCATTAACCTGCTTCCAGCGTCCTGCAGAAGAAAAGCATCCCCACAGCATGATGCTGCCACCACCATTTTCCAATGTGGGGATAGTGCGTTATGTGCAGCTTCACATATTCCTCCACGAAGCCCTTTGCATGTCAGCTTGAAGGTTGGGCTCTTGACCAGAGCACCTTCCTGCAGGCTGCAGCTGTGCACCACGTTCCACATGCACAACCCATAGAGCCCTGTGGCTGCGACAAACCGTGGAAAAGTTCAAGGAGGTACAAATACGTCTACCGGTAAACATCGGAGGTTTACATTTCATCTGCAAAAAGGTGCGCAGAGTTTAACCCAAGCCGCTGATACATTCCCAGGCCTCACTGTGAAAGTTATGGAAACACAATGTGCTGTACCCTCATTCAAAGACGTGTAACAGGACACCCAGTCCCTTCAGCAACCTCTTCGCATAAGAGCGAGGGCAGAGGGGGGGGGGGGGGTTTGGGGGGGGGGGGGGCGCCTGTTGCTCTGTGATCCATCTGTAACCCAAGTTGTTCGCTAACATTACATAATAAATCAGGGGACATATATTTAATGTGGCTTAATCTGCTGCTTAAGCAGATTGTGTAGCATGACTGAAGAGCTGGGAGGGGGGGGGGGGGGAAACAAGGCAGAAAAGGTAGGCGTTTAATAGCAGAAAAGGAGGAGAGGCTTCTCACAGGCTGAGAACTGTAACATGTGAAAAAAAAAAGGACAGGAATGCAATGCTTTGCTGTGTAAAGAGAGGCATGCTACTGGAAAAGAGGGAGAAGTTGAGAAGATGCCTACAGCTGCAGTGGGTACAATGGCTCAGGGAGTCTGAGACCGACACGCATGGGGGGGGGGGGGGGGGTTGTCCCTCAGAGATCAAGACTGTGGCTTAGAGTGAATAAGTTTAGATCCTGATACCTTAATTTTTTTTTAAATTGCCCTGACAAAACCACAAAATAGGTTAGAATAATAAAACAGCTGGACTTCGATTCTGAGCTTCTAAGCTTCCCATCCAGGAAGCTTTCTCAGTTCAAAATGTCTGGACTAGCATGGAGTTCCCAGCTTTATAGACCTGCTGGTGAGGCCTCATTAGAGCTTAGATTCACATGTAGATTCACCTGGAACTGATCGCCCCAACAATGGAGAGTCTTTAGGCTCATCGTCTGCCTGGCTCACAGGAGGAATGTTCTGGTCACATGCATGGAGGTGTGAACTGTGGTGAAACTTGGCAGGAATCAAACCTAAAGCTGTGTTGGAAGTTTTTTAAAGTTGAAGCCTGAGTCCTCCTCGTCTGTTTAAGGTTGTTTTCTCTCACTTTACGTAAATGGCTTCCTTCACCCCTCTCTCAAACCATCTGTCTTCTCTGTCCAACATGTGAACATTGTGGTCCTCAGAAGAGAGTCCTTTACCCTCAGGGGCGGTTCTAGACAGGGGCCAACAGGGGCCCATGCCCCTGTAGAAATGGCCCTGCCCCCTGTTATGGCCCCTGTACTAAAAGCATGATGTTAAATAAACTTCTCATAATTATTTGCAATGACAAAGAAACCATAACTGATTGGTCGCTTTGACCAATATTATTTTTTACCTATACAGCTTTACTCTAAAAAGAATTTAAAACTTAAGATGTTTCACGTTTAGCTTTAGCCTTAGCCGTATTGAGCTGGGGGCAAAGTTTTCAACTGCTAGATCAGGGGTCTGAAACCTGCAGTTCCAGAGCCATAAGTGGCTCACTTAATATTATTACAGTTAAATATTGCCATTTTATTGTTTTAAATTTTTGTTTGTTCTGTGCCCCTGTGAAAAAACACTGGCCCCCCTGGTAAATTTGGTCTAGAACCGCCACTGTTTACCCTTGTGGTGCAGGTGGACGGCTGAGTCTTGTCCTGAGGATGTAGCTCTCCTGTGTTGAGCCGTGCGTCTGTGGAGAGGTTGTTTGATTTCTCTAATATAAAGATCAGAACATTCCTCACTGCACTGAACCACAAACACAACTCTGCTCATTTTAGGAAAGCTTCTTGGATGGGAACGAAAAATCTTCAGAATAGAAGTCCATCTGTTTTTTTTTTTTTTTTTTACTTTTTTTTTTGGATTGACCCCCTGAGAAAAACAAACGGAGGAAAAAAAAAATGTGACAAGTGTCTATGCACCTGTGGAAAATTCCCCAAATGTACTCACGTCTCAAGCTGCAGTGTCTCATCTTCCTCGCCAGCTCGTCTGACGGCGTTCGCTCGGACACTTTCACCTCTGGAGCTGCAGAAAAGGAATCGAAACGGACACGGTAAAGCCAAGCGGACGGGGAGCAAATAAAAATTAGAAATAATCTGGCCATCTGCTACTTCAGTGTTTTGGTAAACTATTTGTGCTTGTGTCAGCTTGCCCCAGATTAACTGACTGTTAATAGGCCGATGACTGCAAAACGTCTGGAGCGCCGAGGCTTACAGCTCTGAGCTAAACAAAGGCTGCAACGTTCCAACAGACTATGAGTCACCGGAGGAAAGACGGGTCAGATGTTTCCAATATTTGGTATCCTGCAACCTCCGAGCTACAGAAAACCTCAGTGCATCATGAATATTTGCTGCTGCATTTATTTATTTTTTTAGAAAGTGCGACTAAAACACGCATTTAGACTTCCTTACAATCGCTGCTCATGAAGGTGTGGGTCATGGTCTCGTTGCCGCTGTCGGGCAGCGTCCCGTCGTTCCTGCCGTTGGGACGCTGCCCCGCCGACGCGTGGCTGGCCTTCTTCTTGGCCTTGCGCGTGCTGATGCGGATGACTCCGTGCACCAGCTTGCACTCGGCCTCCTGCTCCTCCAGGTTGTAGTTCTGCGCGATGCTGTAGATGAGCTCGCTGATCTCGTTGGTCTTGCGGAAGAAGGAGGAGTCGGACGTGCACTTGGCCAGCTCCTCGATCTGGTGGAGGGCGTAGAGCTCCAGGAGCTTCTTGGTGATGAGCGAGTCGACGTCGGTGCTGTCGCACGGGTCGTCCAGCTCGTAGTCGTTGGACAGCAGGCTGGTGTTGCTGATCGGCCTGTGGCTCTCCCCTTTAGCGGGCGGGCGGGTCCGTTTGGAGGCGTTGACCGGGTAGCTTACTATCTCGCCTCGGAAACGGACATCCGGGTAACGGAAGCTTTCGCTCGGGGGCAACTTGGCAGTTTTGGGCTTGCTGGACTCCGTTGACACGCCGCAGGTCGGGTTGTTCAGGGCCATGCCGTTGGAAGGCTCTCCGCCTGCTTTGGGCGGGTGGTCGGTGGAGCTCTCGTTGGCGGGCAGACAGGGCTCTCGGCTGCCGTAGAACCCACAGGTGAGCACGCAGCAGATGAGGGCCTTGCAGCCGCTCCAGCCCGCGGAGCACGAGCCGCAGGTGGGCCTGCCGGCCGGCGCGCTGTCCGCCGTCCCCGGGATGAATCCTATCGTCTCCGAGCCCCGGGCCGCGCCGTTCCGCGGGTGTCCTCTGCTCCGGCCGTTCTTGTTCTCCGAATACCGAGGGTGCTCGTTGTGGTGTTCGCGTAGCCGCTCCCCGTGAGGGTCCTTGAGGTCATGCTGGACCGCGCTCTCCCTGTATATAGTTCCACTTTGTCTGTACTTGTCTGCTTTGGAGTTGGAGGCGTGGGGCTTGTGGCGGGACGTCTGGGGAGCCCCTGAGCTGTGGCCAGGCATGGCTCAAAACACCCGGGGCCTGCGGGGGGGAGAGAGAGAGGAGCGCTTGCAAGTTAGTGGAAATGACTTCTTTACGTAACACAGAGAGAGAAAACTTCAAACTTATATATTTAATCAGATGAAAACATTTTTAGCTCCATATCTGATCCAACTCTGACTTTATTTTCTTTATCTGAAACATAACAAAATGTTAGAGAATGCAAAGGTCTATACGCGATTGTTGGAGAAATGCACCAATCAGGCTTCTTTTCATGGCTGACACTAATTTCCAGTTTTCTTTGGAATCTGACACGGAAATTCTGACTTTAACCAATTCTGTGTTTTCTTGTTATTTTTTTACTTTGAGGAGTAAAACACATAAAGGGAGAAAATTTGCTACTAGTTCTTTGACACAGAGAGAAATTACAAGAATAAACCCCATTTATGCATTAAAGCACGTGCCCAGTACTGTTACCTGACTTTCATTAAACCTTTCCCAAAGTACATGTGGTGGAAACTCTAAATTGGGATCTTTTTAAAAAAAAAAAAAATTAAAAAAATATTAGAAAAAGTCTCTTTTTTTCAGTGCCTAAAGCTGCTAACCAACATTTAGAGCCCATTAGAGGAAAATGAGCAGATTCCGATTTCTGGCTTATTAATTAGCCTTTATTGCGTTTTCCCTTGAGTGAGAATCCATATTTAATTCCATTAAGTTTGTTCATCGAAATCTGAAAACAAAGTGTTTTAAGCCCAACATTTTAATGTGGTTTGGTTCTGTTGCATTTTTTTTAATTTGACAGCTATCCCTTTAAGATGGTTTATTTTCAGTTTCTTGGTAAGGCTGCACAACATATAGCAACTTTAATGTCATTGCAATATCACTTTGCGCCACATACATCGTGAAGAACTGCCCCTGCCTGCAATAAGCGAAACCTAATCCTTTAAGTACGCTGCATTTAAGGCTTTTCTGTGCCTGTAGCAAATTTGGTGACACGTGTTCAACGGAGCATGAAGAGCGTTTTATGGTTTAAAAAAAAAAGGGTGGCGAGGTGGTCAAGCCATTAAGAAACTGCTTAAGTGTCAAAACACCAGACGTCGGCCCCTGCACGGCTTTCATTTTTCTGCTCATCATAAACATGTGATGCACAGACGAATTTAGCTCAATGGTGCTAGTAGACATGTTGCAATCTAAGGCGGTTGGTTCGATTCCAGCTTCCTCCATTTAGATGTTAATGTGCCCCTGGGCAAGGCACTTAACTTAAACTTAAGTTGCCTACTGATCTGTGTATTGATGTATGAATGTGTCATCAGTGAGTGCGGCTGGGTTGAACGTGGCTTTGGTGTAAAGCGCTTTGGGTGGTCGATATTACTGGAAAGTGCTGAATAATTCAGTCCATTTACCATTTTATCTTCATTTATGAGATGAACAAAGCACAATACTTTGTTTTTAAATGTTCTCGTAGTAGAATTAATTTTTACTTCAACTACTGCATTTCTATTTGCTCCTCATGGCTTTGTTATGATTTATTTTCAGTTTTCCCTACACCGACTTTGACTTCATCTAAAAGAAGTCATGCAATCGTTTGTCGTTCATGCCGTCATGATGGTGAACCCGTCGTGTTTTCTTAGCTCTATATTTTGTTCAAACAGCATTTTTTTTATTCCATGTCTATCATGTTATTCATTTCCGCTCATCAAATTTAGTTTTCTTTGGTTCTATTGCAGTTTTTAATCAAATAATGCATTTTAGATGTTAGATTTCATCCCATATGGAACATTATTTCACTGTATATTTATTTGTCTTATGGTCAAACATTACTCAGCGTTTTAGATTCGCATTTCTTCAGTTTTACTTTTGTTTAGTTTCACTGCGTTTCTAAATTTATGTCACCGTCTTGAAAATGACAGATTTTATCTGAGCTTTTATCTTTATTTCTGGTGTTACGGTTGAAGTGCATTACTCTGCACGAGTGAATTTTCTTATTAAATTTGTTTAGTTCCACTGCATTTTTTATTTATTTATTTATTTATTTTTTTTATTTTATTTTTTATTTATTTATTCGAACATGATACAAATATAAAAATAAAATAGTGCACAGTAACAAGAAGTGCATAAGAAAGAAGAGAAAATACAGATTTTTGTTTCAGTTAACATATCATGCTCAAAACGGGGTAGGAAGAAGTGAGAACTTATAAACTCCTACCCCTAAACACTTGAGACTTTAGAGTCCTACTGTCATTAGAAAAAAAAAAATCAAAATCAAAGTGGCAGTTTGAAGTAACAGTTACTAATATTTACCTATACATTTTCCCGTTTTATGCTGGTTTATCTTTCTAAACTCATCTGAATACCTTTATCTTTGATAGAAGGCTAATATATCTTTACATAGTTTTTAACAATTATTTTTGATTTATCAATAATCAATAAAAAATTATTTTTGATGATTCCATACAAAAATGATTCCATACAAAGTAACGTGTTACATTCATTTATATGTGATATTTCTAGTTAGCTCTGCGTTTTACAGAACATTTTCCTCTTGGTATGTTATGAGTATTACCCTAAATGGTGCAGCACTCTCTGGTGTGCTTGTTTGCATGCTTCTCCTTCTGGTTTTTCACCTGTAAAGCACTTTTGAGTGCGATTAAACAAATCTGGAGATGCGCTCCGAGTAAAACTCCAAAGCTCCAGACAGGTTTTAAAGCACTAACCCCGTTAAACCAACCAGTTTTAAAGCAACCCAGAAGACTCCAGGGTAGAAACCAGCTCCAAGGATTGGGAGTGCTCTGATTGCCCGCCGTCCCACAGCTTTTTTTTTTGGAGGGGGTGTTAAACTTCAGGTCCAGAGCCCTTCTGCAATTAAGGAGCGAACTCCGTTTACGCATCTGACCGCGTCTAATTTCCCTTGCAAAGCGTCCCACGTACCGCATAAGAAGAAATAGTTGTGGCTGAGCTCTCTCTCTGCCGAGCGCACCGCGGAAGTCTCACGCCGACGCAGCTCCTGCCGCCAGCGCCTTGAGCGGGGACGGAGCGTCGACAGAGCCGACAGGGACTTCCAGGTGCGTTTTCGTCGCGTCCGGCAGCAAGCGAGAGGCTCGGCAAACTTGAAGACCGGGGTCCGGCACCGCCGCTACCGAGCGAGACGCGACCACCCGGCACATCCGCGCCGTCTCTTCTGGTTTAAAAAAAGAAAGAGAGAGAGGGAGAGAAGAAAGCGAGTCCCCGGAGCCGACGAGCGTCTCCCAGCAGGCTACTTGGCTATCACCTGCGGCTACAGCTAATACCTCAGCCGGGGACCCACCCACAGGTGCGTCGTGACGTCACCTGAGGTGGAAGTAAAAAAAAAAAAAAGTTTAAAAATAAATAAAAGTAAGATGATCAAAAAGTAAGAAATAGAATAAAACAAGACTATCGCACAACAAGAAGGAATGAGGAACTAGAACAAAGAAAAAAAGGGGGAAAATCTCTTGCCTCTATGGACGTTTTCATTGATCTTACATTTACACGTTGAATGGGTTTTCTTCTCTGGTTCCAAAAAATAGGGGTTGAGGCCCTATTGCTGGTTCGTAGAAAAACCTGGTTTGGGTCTTCTTATTCTGCTTGGCTTCATGAAGGGCCTTGCAAAAGTATTCACCTACTGGGTTTTTTTTTTGGCCTATTCCTCAAAGGAAAACTGCTCCAGCTCCTTCATTTTGGACGGTTTTCGCTTGTAAACAGCAATCTTCAAGTCTAGCCACAGACTCTCCATTGGACTGAGGTCTGAACTTTGACTAGGCCAGTCCAACATATTTAAAAGTTTTCCCTTAAACCACTCAAGTGTTGCTTAAGCAGGATGCTTCGGGTCATTATCCTGCAGGAAGGTGAACCTTCGTCCCATATCACAGCCAGACTAACAGGTTCTGCTCATGGATATCCCTGCATTTAGCACCATCCATCTTTCCCTCAACTTGTACCAGTTCCCCAGTCCCTGCTGCTGAAAAACATCCACTCACCATGATGCTGTTACAACCATGTTTCACCCTAAAGATGCTGTTCTTAGGGTGAGGGGATTTTTTGGGTTTGCATCAGACACAGTGTTTACCTTGGTGGCTGAAAAGTCCAATCTTAGTCTCATCTAACCAGATCACCTTCCTCCGAACATTTGGGGAGTCGCCCATTTGGCTTTTGACACACTCAAAATGTGCCTTCTTATCTTCAAAACTAGCTAATGACTTTTTCTCTGGACACTTTTGCATGAAGACCAGCTCTACGGAGAATACATCTCTTTTGTCAGGTTTGTGGTACCATGAGCTTTCCATTTAAAGATGATGGATCTGATGGTGCTCTGAAGGAACATCAAATATATGGATATTGTTTTTACAACCACACCCTGACTTGTACCTCTCAGCAACTTTGTGCATGGGTCCATCCGAATATTCTCATATAGTAAGGACTCTTTAGCCAAAGCGGATGTGCGTCAGCGGTCGCCATGATTAGTGTGTCTGAATAGTGGAGTCAGTAAGGAAGGAAGGTAGCAGCCTGTATGCTTCCTCTCATGGCTAGATTAGCATAGGAGTCTTGCAACATTCCTGCGCTAAGGAGCCTTAAGTTATCCCACAATCCTTTGCGTGACATGATGCATAAGTACAACACCAACTCATGGAAATCGATGAAAATGGCTGTCAGGAATTGTCTCAGCAGTCCGAGGCTTCTTTCCTCCCCACAATAGAGTTCTTACTGTTGACCGAATGAAAGGTTACAGAACAGGAGCTAGGAGCTATTATTAAGGGCATTCAGGGGCCCCTGACTTGTTTGTAGAGCTCCTTGGTCTTCCTGGTGTGATGCTGCCTATATATATATATAAAATTATATATAATTTGGGATGTGCATAAATATGCACATCCCAAATTAAATCTTTTAAATTTTTTTCTTTATTTATTTATTTATATATATATATATATATATATATATATATATATATATATATATATATATATATATATATAATTTTACTTCACCAACTTAAACTGATTTGTGCAGACCATCACATGAAATAATGTTTAAAAACATTAAAATTACAGGTTGGAATGTAACAAAATAGGTCAAAAGCCAAGGGGGTGGAGCCTGCGAATGCTTATGCTCTACTTTGTGACGGCCTACCATTTAAACTCCCTATAAAACTTTTAGGGTTTTAACATGAAAAATGTAGAGAAGTTCATGTTACACCGAAACCTTTGCAAGGGACTGTAGGAAAGTGATGGAACCAATAGTTCCAGATATGATGAAAGCTTTGTGTTGCCATTATCCATTCTACTGGCTCATTAGCGATATTTGTATGCTTCAGTGGTCTGGGTCAAAAGCCTTGGCAACTATTATTTTGTAGGTCAGGTGCGGAGGAACTTTGGAAACCACCGATGTAATTAATGGGCACACATGCAGGGGACCTTTACAAGGCAGGCCTGCCATGCTCACAGGGGTGCACACCTGCAGAGCCTACAGGTGTGTTTCCAAACAATATCATTCATTTTGTCCTATTTTCCCAGCGTGCAGACACTTAGTCACACACTCTTTGAGCAGAAAATAGTGGGGACACATTACATGGAGGAATACAAACCCCATTTTGCACTCCAGTCACAATAAGGGAGCGTAGAAATAAATTAAAGAAACATGTTTTATTTAGAATGAATGAACAGAAATCCCTACTGAATACAACCATTGCCGATGTCTGTTCTTTTATTCTAGTAGTACTTATGAAACAATGAAACCAAATACAACAAAAATATTAAGTTACATCGTCTGAGAACCCTCTGCCTCTTCCGAGCTTTACTAATGTGGAATTAATACAACGCAAATTTTATCATCCTATGCTTTTTTTCATGCATTTTCCATGCTTCTGAGCAGCCATCAATGCTATCTGTGGTGGTGGTACCAAATGTACAATCATGATTCTCACAACATAATAAACAAGTACTAAAACCAAGACATATCATCTAAAAAGCAGAAAACTATGTACAGATTATTTTCAAGTGCCTAAGAAAACCCAAAGGCACTTTTAAAGTTGACGTTTAAAGGATGAAGACACATTAAGTATAAATCTCCTGAAATTCTAAAAGTACTCCATATTTTTGTTGGTTTATTTCATTCCTTCAATTTAAAAAGTGTACAGGTACGTTACAAACCGAGTGATGGCGCCTAAAGTTCTGTTTAATTTGAACCATTATGACTTACAGCTAATTCAAAATGAAAATATTACAAGAGAGCAATAGAAAATTATTTTTTTTTTCTCAAAATTCTAAATATTGATCTTATAAGTTTCCTTGTGTGCTATACAGAATATCCACAAAGTACTTGGCCGGGGTGCTCCTTGTGCATGAGCTGCTGCATCCGTGCGTTGTGATGGAGGACATCAGCCTGTGGCACGGAGTAAATCTTCAGCAAGCCCGAGTTGCTCCCGAAGCTGCCTCTGATTTTCCTGTTGGGTCTGCTGAGCCCTACCGTGGTCATTAATCCAGATAACGGTAAGGTTGGCAGTGGGGGCACGCACCTCCATAAAGCTTGCCAGCAGAGCAATGAGGTGATGTAAAATTTCCTGGCAGACTGCTGCACTGACTTTGGACTCAAAACAACAGAAGAACAACACCAGCAGATGACATGGCTCTCCAAATAACAACTGACTGTGGAAATATCCCACTGCACTCCTCCTCTGTCACTCCAGACTATTGATGTTCAAATTTAATACAAAATTTAATGTAATCTAAAAAAAAAAAAGAGAGAAAGAGATGCTGTTAGCTCCATTGCTCGTGCATGTTTGCTTGATCACACTTTTTCCTTCCACCGAATGTTTCAATGACATGTTTAGTTACAGCGGCAGCCAGCTTGTTTTGCTACGACCTTTCTGCGGCTCACCCTGTTTGTGGAGGGTGGCGATGATTTCCTGCTGGACAACCTTCAAGTCAGCAGTTCTCCACATGACCGTATAGGCCGCATCGTGAAGTTTCTTTTTTTTTTTTTTGAATTAATTTATGATTGGTCTCGTAATTGCATCTCGACACATATCACTCTTGGCAATGAATCTAGTTGGGTTTTGCTTTGTGAACTAAATTTGTGAAATAACACATTCTCCGATGACATTCTAATGCTACGCACTGGCGTTCTTTCAAACGACGACCTTCCAAGATCAGGAGTTTACAGGAGGGGAGGTTACCACTGGTCTGACTTGAGTCTCTGTGGGGCCCTGGACGACGCAGGTGTCACTTGGCAGCTGCTGGGACAGCCCCGGATGCCTCTGCGGCCGGCTGCCGCCCGCTGTTATGTGACCCAGCCGAGGGTCCGAGTCTATCCCGTACCGGTAGTGATAGCCCTCCAGGACGTCCCGGCATGCGTCCCTCGTCTCTATGATCCATTTCTTCATGCCGTTGCGATTCAGGTAGAGCACAAAGAGGAAAACCATGCCGACGAAGCCCAGCACCACCCCCAGGAAAACGTAAGACGTCTGCAAGGTGAGGTCAGTCACCTCGGCGAGGACCGGAACCACGCAGCCGATGGCCCGGACGGTGAGTCCCTGCACCCTGGCGTCAGCTAGCTCCTCTGGCGACGCGCATCGGACCGCATCTGCGTCCACCCGGGACTTGGTTTTATTCAGCCAGGTCACAAAATCCCGGCTCTCGCAGGAGCAGGCGTACGGGTTGCTCCCGAGAAAGATCCGAGCGTTCCCAAGTCTCTCCAGCTCCTGGAGGGCGTCCCCCGTGAAGGCCTCGAAGTCGTTGCGCGTCAGGTCCAGCATCTGCAGACGTTCGATGCCAGAGAAGGTCCCCGCGTAGACGGCCGCCAGCGAGTTGTTGCCGAGCAGGAGCCGCTGCAAGGCGGGCACGTGGGAGAACATCCCGGGCGGCAGGAGGGCCAGGAGGTTCCCGGAGAGGTCGAGGCGGAGGAGACCCCAGAGGCCACCCCAGCGGAGGGCCGTGGCCAGGTCAGTCAAGGCGGTGAAGTTGTGCAGCGAGCGGCTCAGGTTGAGCTCCTGGAGGGGGCTCCCGGGGATGCTGAGGGCCTCTGGGTGGATGAGCACCAGCCGGTTAGCGCTGAGGTCCAGGGAGCGCAGGTTGGTGAGGGCGGCGAAAGTGTGAGAGGCCAACTCTGTGATCCTGAGAAGATGACTAACACTGTGACAACCGCTCTTAGACATTTGATACCATTCTAAAGCTGGATAAAAAAATAATAAAAAAGAACTGCAGCCACAGATAAAGACATTTCTTTATTATGTAAACATCAACAAAAGTCAGTGACATTAACCAAACATGGCATAAATATAGAACGGGGAAAAAAAAAACATAACACTGACATTCTCACCTGTTATTGCTTAAAATGATGTTAGTTACATTCTGCAGCTCTGTGAACGGATCTGGTCCAACCTGATGTATGTTATTCCCCGTGATGATGACATTCCGGGTGTATCCTGGAATGTTGTCTGGCACTGCGAGCAGATCCACGGAGACGCATTTCACCGTGTGGGTGACCGCGAAACATTCGCAAGCGAGAGGACACTCCGAGCACCGGCAGGGTGCAAACAGGAGGAGGACTCCCAGGAAAACACACGCTGAGAAAATGCACATCTTTACAGAGAGGGAAATGTAGGAATAAAAAGAAGTTGCAGAGGGAAAAAAAATCACAGCGGAGGGAAAAACGTGACCTATTCCTTCTGACGGCAAACTAAGGCTGCGTTAGTGGCAGAGGCTGCTTGCTCCGGCGGCGGTGCCTTCTCATCTGCTCCTCTGTGGGAATAAGGGTTCCCACAAACTGATGGTCGCTCATATCGAACTGAATCCGCTTGCTAAAAAAAGGTATGTGGTTCCCTTAAAGGTGCAGGCGACGGTTAGATTAGAGCGCCCACAGCCGCTGACCTACACCGCAGTCTGACAGAGGGCAGAGCGTGATAGTGTCAGCAATAACTTGTAAAACAATACATTTTAAAAATGAGAAAGACACACAATAATAAACGATCATTAGCTGCGCAGGTAGGTAGCCTCCTGGGTCTTATTCCAGTGGCGCTGCAGGTCGCAAAGTTAGACAGCAGTCAGTTTTTGTTTGCAGATGAATAAATAATTAAAACACAAATTCAAACGGAGACACTCCCACGTTTTCTCACACATTCTATCTTTGGTAGCTGCTCATGTTTAATTGAGGAATAATTGATGAGAACTTTGCACATTAGGATTTCAAAACCCATTTTGTAGCGATTCATCAAGCGGACTCGGCATTAGGCGGCACAGGGACGGATTCATCACTGTCACTCATGAAAAATGCATCTTAGTCCCCCATCTTAGTCACGGAGCGACTGACTGCTTTACATGACAGTCCAAACACGGAGCACATCAAACGCAAACACCAACATTTAGGAGTGTGGTGAGAAAAGATTTGCCGACCCTGTAGTGTGGCTCGCTAAAACAAAACAATGCTTTGCTGCCTATAGGGAAAATGTCACATTTTAGAGCCACAAGCTAAAAGCTTAAATAAATCATAATCAGCCTTAATAGTTTTTCAAAGCAGATATGTAATTTTAAAAGAACTTTTTTGTGAACAAAAAAAGCCTTTGAAGCCACCCCTCTCCTAAAAAAAAAAGGAGGCAAGGACCATTTATGGATAATAATGGGGTTTTTGATCCAGTCTGCCAGATTGGTGTTAAACTTAGACCAAGGATGGATTCCTTCGATAAAAAAGTTTTTTTTAGCAGAAATTTATCGAATGGATGTGTGGTCCCTTATTGGCAACACACAATAAAAGATAGTGTGAGCACATTTGCTTGTAAAGATGACCTATGCAGGAAAGTTGGCTGGAAATAAACAGACAAGGAGCATGGAGCCCCCCCCCTTCACAACCATAAACGGTCCATCCTCTGGAGATGCTTTAATTGTCCTAGGACCATGAAACAATTGTGACCTCTGATTTCAGGGAAGTAACAACCTAAAGATGAAGGATGAGCACACCACAGTTTCTGCTGCGGCTTACAGAGATACCGTGAGCAGGGGGTAATCAGCCAGGCCAACGAAGCGATTCTGGGTGTAGTTTGTGAGCAAAGAGTTCATTGGGTGAGAAAATGCTTAATTTTACATTGGTTTTTACTTTTTCTGTGTTATGTTAATGCACAAAACATCAGCTAAAGTCAACAGATTGGGTTAAATCAGTAACCGATCCCTCCAAACGTTTTGCCTACATTGTAGCCCTGATAAGTAGCTTCAGCCAAATAAACAAGAGTGCTGGACTGCAGCTGTAGTCTTGGTTACATATCTAGAGTTTGAACTTCCTTCCCATCCATCATATGATTAGCAGTGGCTTAAATAGGGCTGAAAAACATGTTGGGGGGGCAACTGACTGCTGATTGAGTTAGACGGTGTCCTCAAAGTGATGTGTTCCCGTCTACATTAGTGTAATATAGTGTAACATAGCTCAACCCTGGCAGGTAAAACATGATCTGATTACATGGAGAAAGACGAGACTTGCACAACCACTTTATGGGATAATAATATAAAGTAGGCTGCTCTGACGAGGTTTTTTTTTTTTTTTTTTTTTTGGAGCAACATGCCAACACATGCCTGTGCACATCCAAGGAACAATGCTGGACAGACCTGGAGCGGAAATCTCAACATTTTATCTGAATGCTTCCAGAATTCTAGTCTTTCAAATGACATTTCCTGCCACAAGCGGCCGCCTACGTCCGTAGTGAATCACAGGTAGACCAGGCCATCAGAGATCCTTTAGATCCCTCAGGACGGTGCCTGTTTGGTAGGTCTCCGAACAACTGCTCGATTTCTCCTGACTTCCCCCGGCTCGTTGGATGAACCGCCGTGTATTTCTTAGCTTTATGAATCCAAATTCCAGCCGTAGATTTTGGGATCACTGTTTTTGCAGCAGGTGGACGCTGTGTTTGGTGCCGATGCCCGCGTTTGAGGTCCCAGATTAACACTTCTGCAACTTTTGGCTGCATTTTCATTTTTTTACCCCTTTCCTTTAGTAAATACTTCATGAAATTTAATTGAATAAAAGCCCTGGGAACTACAAGCCTCCATAAAAACGACAAGGAAGAGCTGTAAAAAATAATGAAACATGTCTTTTAACAACTACAAGCAAGCAAGGTTGCTAAATTAAACGTAATGAGTGACTCATTTGATGTTTTGTTGTACTGACAAATGTCCTATCAAAACACACGCCACCCGTGTCAAAGACAATGTATACAGTACAAGCAAAGCCCTCTGCCGGCGCCGCTCCCTCCATTACTGTAGGTTGAGCGTCAGGATGAACATGGCGATGACCCCGCAGAGCATGACGAAGGGCAGCCAGGTCTTCAGGACGGCTGCCCAGCTGAGGGACAGAGAGAGCGTGTGTTAGAAGGAGGAGAAAAC
This sequence comes from Fundulus heteroclitus, assembly GCF_011125445.2. Classification (NCBI taxonomy): domain Eukaryota; kingdom Metazoa; phylum Chordata; class Actinopteri; order Cyprinodontiformes; family Fundulidae; genus Fundulus; species Fundulus heteroclitus. The sequence goes on along the minus strand of NC_046363.1, from coordinate 18,031,760 downwards.
ACCTGGAAACGTCTGCTTTAACCGATTCTCCTGCGGTGAATTCTAGAGGACGCGGGACTTTTAATCCCCCCTGAGGCTCCCTGACCTTCATCCCACCATCCCATCCAGCTGAGAGGTGACCTCCAGCGGTGGCGCGGAGGGGAGCGCTGCTGTCTGTGATGAATTGCACGAGTCTCCTTCTGTTGAGAAGACTCCTGCGCTGTGGGAGCGTACGGCAAGCAGCGGCAGCACTAACTGTGACTGCATTGTTCTCTATGTGGGTCAGCGGAGAATAATGAGGGGGGCTTCTCTGTGCCATATGTCTCCTAATGGAGCTGGAATCTAGCAGCAGGGCGCTTTTCCAGACCGACTATACATCTCTGAAATGAAGACTCCTTATGTGTGATGCTCATGTTCGGGCTCCCACATTTCCATGCATGTGTGTCACTTTTTATTCATGTTACCTTAGCTATGATGAGACGAGGCTAATATATTATGACTGCAGGACATTTTGAAACATCAAACGGCACAATTTATGGATAAAATCCGAGAAAATCTATGAGCAAGAAGTCTTCAGGGAATGTTTTATGAAAGGGATGGTGGGTACAACCCAAGGGGGACACTGAATCACAAACTCTGCAGTGTAAGAACTACTATGAAAAGATTTTGCATCTGTGTAACTGGAGGCAAACTAGTGAAGGGACTGAATACAGATCTAAAACAATGTCCAAGCATCAATGAGTTTAAAAACAAATACAGAAACTAGAATATTCACAAGGTGCAGGGAAGAAAACGACTAATGCAAATATGTTGTATGACGATGATGTCATCCTCTTTGTGTATCATTATTAGTACTTTTATATTCATTATATTTATTTATTTTACTCATTGTATAATAGGGCTGGACAATACAGAAAAAAGCATATCGATAAGATAGAAATCATATTGATCGATATTGATAACTATCAACATATTCAAAACATATATTTTAAGTGCAGCCCTGGCCATGTTATGCTGTTGCTTAGTGACCAGTTCACGGAATTCAAACTCAACCCTTTATTCAACCAACTTTTTTACCAAAACTGCAAGTTTTTAAAAGAGAAAAAAAGAACACATGCGCTGAACTCTTTGAATGGGGGCGGAGCTTAGTGACAGAACCTTCCTGGGTCTGCGTTTGTGATTGGTTGGGAGGATGTAATGACTGTAGTATTAACCTACATGGCTAAAATGCATTAGGAAGGAAAACTGTTATTCTATTGAACTTTTTATTGACCCTTTTTATATATCTTTATTGAGTTATCGTTCTGCGCTATTGTATAACTAAGATCACATAAATATATCAAGCACATACAATTAAACAAAAAGGTTTGGTAATTAATTTACCATTTTACCATTTAATCTGACGTATTATGTACGACAATTACAACTTCTGTCATCATCATTATTATTATTATTATTATTAATATTATTGTTGTTTTTGTTACAGCTTAAATCAGAGGCAACTGGACTTTCGTTCAGTTCTTTCTGAAAAGTTTTGACACCTATCCAGGAGTCTTTGCCAATTCTGGTGAATCACACTTGAGCAACCTTTTGAAAAGTTTGCAGAAAGAACTGAACGAAAGTCCGGTTGCCTCCGATTTAAGCCAGTTTGCTGTTGAGATACCCAGATAATGGAGAATTTACACAGGCATTATGAGAGTTATAGTTTATAACTATTCAGCACAGAAACTTCATTCATAAGAATAGAACAACAGGGTTTAAATCATACATAACTGATAAGTACTGACTATATATGTACATATTCTATTGGTCATTTATTTTTTTTAATCAGTTTGAAACAAACTAATGAACTATACACGGCTTGCAATAAATAAGTGATTCTCAGTTCTTAAATAAAATCAACCCAACCTGCCTGTTTTAAACCAATGTGATCTGTCAAAATCTGAGCACAACTTATCATCTCGAAATGCCCAAAAGGAATCAGAGTTTATTCAGAGAAACTGCGGTAGGTTTTGCATACATTTGTCACCGGCATCAAGCTACCGATCAGGAGGAATTGATTTGACAGCGCTAATCAGATTAACCAGTACTCAGAACAATGGGAACGTCCAAAGCACTTTGGATCAAAGATCAAAGGAGGAGAACAAAAGATTCTCCGTACAACAGGACACCAAGATCGTCTGTTCAAACAATTACAGGCAAATAGAAGCTATTTAGACGTATCACCGAAGGTCTGGCAGAAAACTCAGCCTGAAATTGGTCAGAGGTCAGAAACCACAAAGCATATCATAAAAAAAAACCTGAGGGTAGCTGTCCACAGTAAAACCAGTTTTCCATCATCGTGGAGTGAAGGGGTGCTGACCAGGAAAAGGGGAAGAAAAGCACCCACTGACATCTGTAAGTCACCCACATGAACAACTTAAGCAACTTCAGGAGAACCCTCCTACGGCCAGACGATACAAAGACAGAGGTGTTTGGCCACAGCGAGGTCTAATTGCCAGGCACGGTGGTGGCAGCATCATGCACAAAGTCGCTTTATAACATTCCTAAACAAAGCTGCCTCCAAATTCTCCACCCTCAGCATAAAAAAATAACAGCTGGATTATTGTTCTAACACCACAATGACCCCAAACATATCAGAACACGTTTTGGCCTGAGAGCAGCCGGCAGACCTTAAGCTTCAGGAGCGGCCCTGAAAGTATACGGGCAACGCTTAAAAGCCGGGTCAGAGATGTAGAGAAGCGACCGGCCAGGACATTTACCTAGAGAACAGTGTAGGTGTGTGCCGTGTACATTTGAGCCTGTATGTACAATTTTAGTAACCTGATTCTAGCTGTATGGATTTCGCTCCGCCTAGCTCCACTCACATCCATCTGGGACATCTCCATAGGAATTGCCTTTTTTGAAGGCTGGGCCTTATCAAAAATTCTTGCATATGATTGGATAAGCCACTTGTCTGTCATCTTTATCAACATGCTATTTCAATCACTCACACCGAAGCTAACCCGTGACGCAGTGAGAACGACGCAGGAAAAAAACTTGCCAAATCCAGTCGGCAGAAGGGCGAAAACATCGTTTCCACCAACAAAAGCCTTCAGAGCCGTTCTCTGATGTTCTTTTAATGAAACAATATTAGGTAGATTGGACAACACGGAAGAAATAGCAGCATCAATGTTAACGCTTGCATCTTCGACGAGCTGCCATTGTTGTCTGAATCAAAACAGTCTCATGTCACAGTCGCTTCTCCACTACGTCACATCTATAAAACTCCAGCCCTGCGTCCTGATTGGCTAGACAATAAAATTGGTTGGAGAAATCACTTTCAATGGGAGGTGTCCCAGATGGGTGTGAGTGGAGCTAGGCGGAGCGATATCAATCTGGCTAGGGTCAGGTTACAATTTTAGCCCAGTGTAGATTGAAGAAAATGGACAATAAACTTAATCTTGCGCACTTGGTTCTCATTTTTCAAATTAGACAAAGTTGTTTATGGTGTAATCATTCTACACTCCTTCAATTAAATCATCAAAGGCCTAAAAAGAGGGATATTCATATCTGTGGTGAGTGTAGGCGAATTTCCTACAGCTGCATGTGTGAAGGCAAAAAAAACCTACCGACATATGAACTTTTATCTTAAAACCGTAAAGATAATGCAACTTAAAACATAAGCAGGTAAGACATTATTTTACGTAACAGTTATATATAAGCTGCTATAAAGGATGTGTCATGATTTGGGTTTTGTCTTGGTTCAGGTTACCCGTTTTATTTAAGTTTCTGCTTTTGGGTTCTTTCTTGTTTTGGCCTTGTTTGGCCCGGATTTTTGACTGCTTTTTTGACCATTTGAGCCTTGCCTGTCCCTGTTTATTATTAAATCCTGTTTTTTTGCTTATACCTCTCTTGTCTGGCTGAATACTGGGTCCTCAATCTCTCGTTTGTGACTGGATGTACTTATATATACTGCTTGAAAAGTTTGAAGAAATCTTTGAAACACATCAGATCTGAATCAGGGCAATAAATCATGCCACGGCATTTGATGAAGTTGATCAACCCACGGAGGACTTAATCCAAAGTCACAGGGGAAGTACAACTGAAGACCTGATGCGACAGGCATGTCCAGTTTGCAGCAACTCAGTAACGGTCCTCTATAGTTTGTACGGCCCCATGTGTTTGTATGCACGGCTGAAAACACCAGAGGGGGCTCCCTATGAGATAAACAACGGTGTCCTGGGGCGTCTCCTCCCAGATTCAGACCAATCTGAGGTCACATGGACCTAAACAGGATGTCTAGAGATGTTCTGCTGGATTTAGGTCCGGGGAGCGTGGAGGTCAATCAATGGTATCAATTCCTTCATACCCCTGCCATATGAGGTGCATTATCATGCACCTGGAGGAACCCAGGATCCACTGGACCAGTGAAGGCTCTTACAACGGTTCTAAGGATTTAATACCTAATGGCAGTCAGGGTGCCGTCGTTTATCCCGTACAGGTCTGTGCGTCCCCCCATGGCGTTGCCTCCCCAGACCACCAGTGACCCACCACCAAACCGACCGTCCTGAACAAACGTTGCAGGCAGCATAACGTTCATCACAGCTTCTCGGGACCCTTTCCCGTCTGTACAAAGAGCTCAGACTGAACCTCTGAGCTCAGAGTGAACAGAACAGGGCAGCGGAGCCAAACCTGCCAACTCCGATGTCCTCTGGCAAACGCCAGTCAAGCTGCACGGCGCCGAGCAAGGAGCACAGAGCCAACTAGAAGCTGTTGTAGCTTGTGAAGTCTATACATATATAAAAACAATGGAATAAAAACTCTCTTTTATTTCCATCTAACAGTTCTTTAAAAAAAAAAAAGCGCATCAAATAACAAAGACACTATGATGGTGGAGCAACTGCTGTGACGGCTGCCACCTTTTCTACTTAGCGGGGACTGTCGGATCTAAAGAAGCGGTAACTGGTTGTGAAAAGAAGCCAGGGCCCTGAGCTAAACGGACGACAGCGCAATTCAATGGGCTGAAGAACTAAAAGGGAAAGTCTAACAATGGCTTATCAACCAAGCAAACCATCGGACCATTTGAAACAAAACTTTTTCTATAATCGCACAACAGCAACTAACAGGGGACACATCTTCCTCTCTGATGCATCCCTTCCCAGAGGGAAGAGGGTGGGAACACAGGAGACAGACGTGAGAGATTCTCCCCGTTCTGAGCTGGTTCTGTTCTGGTTCTGAGCTGGTTCTGAGCTGGTTCTGGGGTGGTTCTGTTCTGGTTCTGAGCGGTTCAGCCCCTCTGCTGACGTTCTCTGATCAGACCTGTACGGCCGCCAGGCTTCCACAGAGGTGTCCATGCTGACTGAACCGTCTTAAGAATTACAACAGCAACATGACACTGTCTTGTGCAATGAACCTGGTCATGGGTTAAAAAAAATAGACGCCTTTATACTGTATGTTCGCTGTTAAATGTGTTATTTACATTTTTTAGCACGGGGTTGTGTCACGCTCTACAGATGCAACACCATGAGGCCATGGGTGCTGGTTCTCCGTCAGCTCTGAGGAATGTGGCGTTCATGAACAGAAGAAAAGTTACAATTTTTTGTTTCTCAGTCCAGGTTTCACTTTGGCAGAGTCCAAATTAGGTCCGATTTGGGCCCAGCCAAGGTGGCAGGATGTGCTCACCTTGTCTTTATGTCATTTCTTTAGCATAGACTTATATTTACGGATCCAGATATGAGATTTCATCTCCAGATCAATATCCGGCATGGAGATTTAGCTAGATTCTTTGACACCTAATTATGAGAAACGTTGCCCCTCCATATCTCTGCTTTTGAAAGACTAAACCTGTTGCTCTTTAATGCGTTTGAACAAATATTTTATACAGGACTGCACAACAACATGTGCATATATCTACATAAAAAAACTAGAGCTGTTTAAATATGCTTTATTACAGTTTTCTATATTGAAAGTAGATGGCATGATGGCGTTTGAGGCCACAATAAAGAATGCATTAATAAAATAAAAAGTATTTTAATGCCGAGATGATTCTGGTGGAGGTTTTCGAGCTGGACAAGAAACGGGTAGAGAAAAGGACCAATAAGGCATGCAGGTCCTCGGGATCAACTTCCTATCTATACTTCTCTGCTGGTACACCTGAATTTCTTCTCTCAGGGACAATAAAGATATTTCTATTCTATTCCTCTATTTTCCTTCTGGAGTTACGGTGCCTTGCAATTTTATTCATACCATGAACTCTTCCACATTTTGTCACATTACAATTAAAAGCATCAATGGATTTTATTAGGGTTTATGTGTTTTTTTTGTGTATGAATTAAAATCTAAACAACGGTACATGTACAGACATGTTAACTAAATTAGCATATCATCAAAGAGTCGATTTGTTTCAGTAACCCAATTAACTAAGGAAAACACATTTTATAGATTAGTTACTCACAGACTGATGTTTTAACGCCCTTATTTCTGTTAATAAAGACATTTTTTTTTTTTGCTTGCATATAATGAAAACACAGCATTTAAGATCAGAACATCACATCAAACCGATACAAAAACACATTTTCAATACAGAAACGTGGACTTAGTGAAAAGTTTAATACCTGCTTAAAGGTTGTTATTTTCCAAAAGATATTCTTAATCTGACAAATGAGCCTCATTGGAACCCATATTCTAATTTATTGGCTATGACTGTATAAGCATCCACCTGCTTTACTTTGATATTGCCTAACAGAACCCAGTGTCTCAGTCTGAAGTCACTTAATTAGTAAACAGAGTCCACCTCTGTGTGATTTAATCTCAGCCATCTGAAGCAGGGGTGGGTTATAAAACATCCCAAGCTTTGAACATCACATGGAGAACTGCTCCGTATATCGTATAAACTGCAAATCTGCGGACAGGACAATCACTGGTCATGCGCTCCCCTAATCTGGCCTTTATGGAAGAGTGGCAAGAAGAAAGCTACTAGTTAAATAAGCCCAAAGACGTCCCATTTACAGTTTGTCTCAAGCAGAGGACACATCAAGCATGTGGAATGAGGATATCTGATCAGATGAGAGCAACTCTGAACTCGTTGGCCTCTAAGTGAGGTGTGCGGCGCAAAGCTACCAGTCCACATACTCCTGAACACATCGCCTTCACAGGGACACGTGGCAGGTGGCGGCATCATGATGGGGGAACGTTTGTCAGCAGAAACGGGGAAGCTGGTCAGAGTTGACTGAGCCATGACGGATAATAAACACTAAATAGCTCAGCTAAAAAACCTGGTAGAGGCTGCAAAATGAGAATGAGACCGAGGTTCACATTGAAGCGGGGCGACGCTAAATATACATCCAGAGCTACAATGGAATGGTTTGGGTCAAACTATATTCATGTGGTAAAGGGAAGACGGCTCACCCGCTATTACCATCTAATGTAGAACAGATTACTAGATCAATGTGTGCTTCTGTGCTTTTTTGTCTCTCTTGTTGTGTCTCTGTTCTGTCTTCTGTAACCCCAGTGGGTTGAGGCAGATGACCGTTCATACTGAGCCCGGTTCTGCTGGAGGTTTTTCCTTCCCGTTAAAGGGGAGTTTTCCTCTCCACTGTCGCTTCATGCTTGCTCAGTATGAGGGATTGCTGCATGAACAATGCAGACGACTCTCCCTGTAGTTCTACGCTTCTCCATCAGGAGTGAATGCTGCTTGTCGGGACTTTGATGCAATCTGCTGGGTTTACTTAGATAGGAAACTTTTGACCAATCTGTATAATCTGATTAAATTTGACTTTGAAAAGTGCCTTGAGATGGCATGTATCATGAATTGGTGCAATATAAATACAATTGAATTGAATTGAAAGGTTAAAGTGGCTCAGTTAAAGTCCAGACCTTAATCCCATTGAGACTTCAAACTCCGTTGCTTCTGACTGATCTTGAACTACTTTGCAAAGCATTGGAAACGACATTCCTGCCTCTAGATGCATGAAGCAAGTAGAGGCAGACCCTCCAAAACATACAGACGTAATTGCAGAGAAAGGTTCTCCAACAAAGTATCAGCCCAGAGGCGCTGAACGCAAAAAGGCCCAATAAACTGGTTACAAGTTTATTTTTCAAACAATAATAAAAAATAATAATTCCTCCACTTTACTGTTGGGTGCAGCTTTATTGGTTGTTTCCTGATCACATTAAATCCTAATAAAATACGCTGAAGCGTGTGGTTGCAGCGTGACAAAATGTGGATAAAAACTCTAAGGCCTATGGATGCTTTTGGGAGACATTGCGATCTGCAATCCTCTGAGAGATCGTAGAAAATAAGTTGGATTTCATTAAAATATGTTCTTTTGACAGCTGGAGATCGGCGCCAGCACCCCTCGCCACCCCACAAGGGATAAACGAGTTAGAAAATGGATGGATGGATGGATGTTTACGCTTGTGGGAGCAGAGGCTTGTGTGCGTGTGAACGGTTTACCTCACATGTTTCCCATGAATGAAGGACAGCACACAGAGGTTCACCATGTTCCAGGACGAGCTGTTGTCGTATCGCATCAGGTTTAAAGCCATAGCAACGTGGGAATGACAGTTATCCAGGCACAGGTTGTGCTTCAAAGCAACAGAAAAAGGGGAAAAAAAAAAAACAAGACGTGTGAATAATTCTGTAGCAGCATGCGTCAATACATTAAAAAAAAGTGCTGTATACAGTCCTACCGGCCTGCATTTGTATTCCTCAGATGCATCGTGCACCGCTTGGTCCCACGTTGCGGCACCATTCCCACAGACTTTATCCACGTCAAGCCTCCAATACCTACAGGATGGGTTACTGGTGTGTTGATTTGATCGACAGCCTTTTGAAGCTGTAAGACCCTGAAGTTTAATCATCATACTTACTTTGTGGGTCGACCAAACCCCATGTTGTCCTCCTAAAAAAGGAAATGGCTGGTTTTAGAAATCAGCAATTTCTAACAGACACTGACAGCAAAACTTGTTGATTTACTGCATGACATTTTTGACAGTCACACTGATATCTGATAATTTTGTGACATGATGCAAAAGAGCTAGGAGAGCAACTGACCGAGACAAAGTAGGATCCCGCAAAGTCTCGTATGACCCCTGAAGAGGTGCAGATGCCCATGTGACCGATGAAGGGGAGCACCCACCTGCGGGATGGAGTGAATGCGGGATTCAGTTCAGCTCTGGTCGCTTGTCAGAACACAACATGTGGCAAAACAACGCAAGAACAGGCGACTAGGACTAATCCGCTGTGCGATTAGATGATATAAGGAAAAAAATAACTCAGCAGTAAACTGCAGCATTTTAACGCTACGGGAGCCGGGTTAGGAATTGGCAACTCCTTACGATAAAATGGGAATAGGTGTCCAGACAATGCAGTACGGGTAGCGGCAGCTTTTCCGGCCGCCTTTTAAGAAATCACCCTGGTAGTTCATCATGATGTCGGTGTCGTCCACCTCCGCCATCACAGCCTGAGATCACAGAGGGAGACACAGACGGCGCTGACGCACAGGCAGCGTGGAAACGGGAGGGTATGGAAGGCTGTTGTGGCATATAATCTGACTGCACCGCTTTTTCCAGACAGGTCCTCCAACCGAGAATGCGTTAGGAAAACTACATTTAGTTAGTATACAGTGATAACTAATTTTAAAAAAAGTGCTGAATTGTAAAAGCACAATTTGACATGTTTTTTTTCTTTTCCTTTTTTTTTTGCAAATAAACCCTGTTAAATGTTCAATATTATACCCCCAAGTAAAATCCAGTTCAGCCATCTTCATCTGGAATGAAGAAACTCGTCTAATGAACACTGGTCCTGACCGTGAAACATGGTGGTGGCAGCATTATGCTGTGGGGAAGCTTTTTTTTCTCCTGCAGGGTTAGGGTAAGGAATATTTATGGGCTATGATGACCCCAGTGCAAGTCCAGACCTAGTTTCAACAGAGCCTGCATGGCAAGATGTAAGAATTTACGTTTCAGCTTGAGACAGAGCCCTAAAAGACCTGCAAAAAATGAAAGCATTAGGTCTGAATACATATGCAAGCCACACTTTGAAGATTTTTATTTGCAACAGGTTTAAAAACCATGAATCGTTGCACTTTGTAGTCTTAATCCATAAATTAGAGCATGCATTCCAATGACGCTTGTCATATTAAAAGTACTTTTTGAAAATAACCTTTAAGCAAGTAATACATGTATGTTTCACCAATCCCACTCGTATCTCTTTATTAAAAAAAATATTTGTCTAGTGTTATATTAAATGTCCTGTTTTCAGTATCTAGAAGCAGGAAAATCAGCATAATGAACAGAAATAAAAGCTTGAAAAGAGAACCATTTCTAATACCCGCCATGGAGATGTTACCACTTACGCTATTCAATAATTTCAATGCATTCCTTTAAATTTGTTGAATTTCAAAACATCCTTTTAAAGATTTGAAGCCCTGTTGTTCTTATCATAAGTCAAGGAAAACAGTTTTCCAGTTAATAATCATTATATTGCTTTAAACTTTTAAATTAATACACCTTCCACCCTTTTGTAGTTTTTGGATGCCTTAGCATCCGCACTCACTTGTGGATTTACAACAGCTGCAGCCCCTCTATTTTTATATTTCTATGAATGCACAAGCTGACATAAATGCTGCCGGATGCATTGCGGTTTTATAGTACTCACTTGTTGTTCCTGTTTACAAGCAAGTTAGCATTAGTACTGCAGCACAGCTATCTGCTACAGGAAGTTAGAACCCCATTCCAGTCCATTGGTTCAGAAATAAGACAATGATACTGGGCATGTTTGCAGTAGGGATAGGCAATATGGACCTAAAAGCCCATCTTGTTTTTTTTTTTGTTTTTTTTTTGTGTGGTTTTTATGTGATAATAATAACATTTGAATAGAAAGTATTTAAAAAAAAACATTGTATCCTTTCTGGCAATAGGCTGAGATGTCACACCACAAGCACAAACATGGCTCTTGTAAAAAAAAAATAAGACAGGAAAGGTTAAAAGATGATCAAATACGCTACTTCAAGACACCACATCCATCAAGTAGTGCAGTTTTATCAGTAAACAGCACACATTTAATCTTATTTTTGGAGATATATATTTTATTGTTGTGCTTTATGATACAACCAGTGGAAAAACTAGTAATAGTAACAACCCTTTAGTTTTGGGGGTTTGCAAACATCATACTGTAGTTCATCGATGTCGAAATAAATCTAAATTCTGATAAAAAAAACTGTCAGATTGCTGATAATCAGTAACAAATTTGCCAGTCTCTACTTTACAGTGCATTCACAAGTTTTCATACTCCTTTTCACATTTTCTGACTAACAACCAAGGTCTTGAATGTGTTTTATGGGAATTTTATTCAAGGATCAACACAAAGTAGCACATAACTGTGACGTGAAAGAAAAATGATGCATAAGAGAAATCTGGAAAATGTGACGTGCCTTTTCATTCAGTTCCTCTGAGGCAACACATTGTAAAACCAGCTTTGGCAGCAAGCTGTAAATCATTTGTCTCTACTAGCTTTGCAGATCCAGAGACAGAACTTTAGCCCTGTTTTCTTTACAATATAGCTCAAATTCAGTCAATTTAGATGAAGAGCATCTGAGCAGCAATTCTCAAGTGTTCCTACAGACTAACTAACTAACTGGATTTAGGTCTGGACTTTGACTGGACTGTTGTAATGTTTTAATCTAAACCATTTAATTGTATCTCTGGCTATATGTTTGGGGTTTTTCTGCTGAAGCTCCCCTTCCTGTCTCAAATCTTTTGCAACCTTGGCTTAACCCGGCATTAAATATCATCCCGACCTGTCTGCTGCGTTTCTTGGTTTTAATGATGCTGTCTGTTCACTAAGGTTCTCTAAGAAACCTCTCAAATCCCACATCTGTTTGTCCTCCCCGCCTATGGGGAGTCTCAGAATAAAGGGGTCTAAATACAAACGTTTGGAGGTTGGGTGTATTAACCCACACAATTCTTTACACCGTCGCCTAGCATACTACAAAAATGGCTGAACGGGGTGGGAAGTGTTTAAAGAGACAGCACCAAAACAAGTTGCTTTCTGACACACCTCAGAACAGGGGCAGAAATAACCAGGAATTCAGACCAAAGTGCTGCAGCTCCACTTTATATAGACCCCAACTGAATGATTTCCAATGTGAAAAGGAACAACTGAAAAGCATATGTCCCATTTAAATTAGCAACTGGTTAGGTATTTCCAGCCCTTAAATAATTTTATCCAAATAATCGTTTTAGAGACACTATTCTCTGGGGCTGGGTACTCCCGACTCTACAGTTTTTTAAATGTGTCCTGTCTGGCAGTGCAGCATTAAGAATCTGTCTTAATGCCAAAGAAAGCCCAACAGATTTTACTTTCACAAGTGGAGCGTGGAGCCTTACTGCTTTTGCCATAGTGGTCTGCTTGATTTATATATGTAAGAAGCTTTATTAGATTTTAATCTGGATTATTTTATGTTCAATGGACACGAAAACGGGAAGGTAGAAGAGAAAAAGATGAGACAAAACACTAGAAGGGAGAAAAAGGTGACAAAAATAGAGGAGAGGAAAGGGAGAGAGTAATATAACATCCTCTGAGTCTGCTTCTACACCTGCAAAGAGAGATATAAAAAGAACAGCAAAACCAACCGATAAGTATACAGGCACAAACAACCAATGCCATGACGTCACTGAAAAATACACTGTTATTTAATATGAGATGTATAAAGTGACATCCATAGCTAATAATAGTTTTCTGTAAAGAAATGAATCTGTAAGTACCTGAATCCAAGCACTTGTAGGTGTTTGTGAGAGTGCACTTGTGTATGTGAGGTTTATCTGGAGCGGATCCAGGTTTGATGGGGCCCATCAAACCCGACAGTCCCCACAACCCGACCTACCCGGTCCATACTCCAGTCCTAATCCCCCACCCGGATCCCTGCCCTGACGATCCACGAGCCCATCCACCCATATTCCACAGTATTTAGGACACTTTGTTGTGCAATAGTCAGCAGAAGCACAGAGAAAGGCAGACAGTGATGAATGAGCGTACCGCAGCTTGAGACAGTGGGCTACATCTTCCTAACCCAGATAGTATCACGTCTGTACCTCTTTTGAGAGAACAATGGAATAAACAGGCAAAAGACAATAAAGCAGTTTAATAATCTTTTAATTTTATTTTTGCTTAAATCAAAGCTTATTACAGGATCCCCTGGAGGAGGAAAGAAAAAAAAAACAAAAGCGCAAATGAAGGTAAAACACGTGGAAGCCAAGTGATTCACTGAGGACACATTCATTAACACTGTTTTATTCGGGGTCAAAGGAAATTCAATGAGCTGTGCTCTGTGCACCTGATGGCTGAGCTTCTTCTTTTTCTTTTTTTTTTTTAAACCTCACAGCTTCATTGTGAGGAGCCTCATGCAAGCTGAAAGCCCGACTGCAGCAGCGGACTGACGGGAAAGCCATGCGGCCGGGGACCCCACGGTCACAATTATCTGAGCCAACCTCTAACACAAATCTCTCACTTATACCTAAATAAAAGAAGTTTGAAAGTACATCTTGAATGCATGTGCAAATAATGGTAGTGAAAAAAAAAAAAAAACTATTAGAAAGTTATTTGTGTTACAAATACTACCTCGTCAATAATCCTATTCGTTTGCATAAGCGCTAAACTAAAATTAGCCAAATCATGTGTGAATTAAACGGAGGGAAAAAAAAAAAAAAAACCCAGACATTAATCCTTGGCGGTTTAAAAACACAGATGGTAAACTTTGGCAGAAGAAAACTCTCGTCTTTCCTGACTATAAACACAGTTTATTTGAGCAACGGTGATCACAATGCGAGGCGCTACGCTTTCATCCCAGCGACTTCCTGTAACAGACGCTCCGTCTGAGCGCAGGACTGAGTCCGGCGTGGGACCGGCGACCGGCAGCTCTTCCAACACGAGCGGGCGCCGGGACGCGGACAGCGGATCCGTCCTGCCGTCCCACAGCGGGCCGCGCACCGACCTGAAAATAGGTCGGTGGAATCCACAGCGGCTGCTGCTTCTTGGCGCTGGGCGACGCTCCAACAGAAACCTGAGAAGGTATAAGTGCAGCACACCTCCTGCTCTGTGAGAAACTGGGGGTTGACGTTGAAGCTGCTCTCCTCAAAAAGCCGCTCCCACCCTCTGCCACTGTGCAGTGGGTGCTATCGGGGCTTGGAAAGCATTAGAAGGGGGTTGTTGTTGCTGCTGCTGCGCTCCAAGCGTTCCTCTCCACCAGTCCCGGCGCGGGACGAAGGGAGGCTGGTGCATAGTGCAGATGTGCGACGCCACGGTCGGTCAGTGTTCTGTCAGACGGGGAAGCGGGGTTCAGGTATTAAAACGGAGTCCGGGGAGAGTCCTTCGCTTCCTGCGGCCATTCTACTGAATGGACGGGGGTCCGTTTAGGTCGTCCTGCACTGCACCGGTCCCTCTGAGCTGTCTTCGTCGTCTGAACCGTCGGGGCCAACGCCGCGCAGGCCCGTAATGCGGTAGCCCATGTTCAGGAGCATCACCTCCAACGGGTCGGCATTCATGCGCCGCTGGTTAGCCTGAGCCGCTCCCTCCATGTCCTCCACCACACGGCCGTTGTCACCGTCGGTCTGCGGGAGGAGAAAACACAGACGTCAGACTTTAGGAGGGGACCCGAGACCCCCCCGACTTCTGTGGAGCTCCTCCTGAAACATGGCCCCACTAAGGCGGAGAGATATTTCCCCAGCTGACCTTTTAGCCAGCCAGCAATTAACCTGTTGGACTTTCTGTAGCTGAAGGTCGTCTGAAGGACGATCAGTGGAAACAGGATGGACCTAGACGCATTTTTGAAGGTCGTGGCAAAGGCTGTTGACGTCTATGTTCGTGGGATTATTTTCCTTTTAAGTGCATTTGCAAAGCTTTCTGACAAACTTCTTTCAGCTATTTTGTGCACACATTTGAAATGAAGCTGGAACGTAACAAAATGTGGGAAAGGTAAACCACAATAAACACTTTCCAGACGTATTGAGCTGATAAAAGTCATCACAACTAAAAACCGCCACCATTTCTGATCTACAACAAACAGAATGTACTCTGAAGCACTTAAAAAAGAAACATGTGCTTTGATCCACGAATTAGGATAACTTTAGTTTAGTTTTTCCCATTTCCTTTTGTATTAAAAGAAATTACAAGCGCATCAAAATTAACCTACAGCTTATTTATTCTTATGAAACAAACAAACAAAAACAAATATGCAAGTCAAACCCAACTAAAACCCAGAAAACGGCATCAGTCAGTAAAAGCCTGACTGGTGCATCACTAGAGAGCATACGCCCTTTGGAGATGAGGTGAATTATGTCTCGTCTCTAGAAAATAAAGTCCAGGCTTCCTACACATTTTTCCTAACTTTCCAGATAGAAAGTTAGGAAAAATCCTGAGTTCTTAGTCTATTTTGGACCATTCTGGAGGTATATATAGAAAAGTTGGACCAATGGAAGGCTGGATGCAGGAATACAACAAGGACAATGGGGCAGTCAATAAAGTCTGGTGGAAAAAAATATTTCCCCAAAACTTTTGAAAAATACCTCAAATTTCACCTAATTCCATATTTTTCCAGCCGGGTGAACAAGAGGGTGGAAAGGACGAAGCTGTTTACCTCTGGTGTTGGGTTCCATAACCGAACCACCGGGTCGATGCCACTAGTGGCCAGGAAGCAGTAGCTTGGGTGGGGCTGTAGGCAGTTGACTATTGACTCATCTCCCTGAAGGATCCTCACCAGGTTAGTCGTTTCCTTTTCCCAGATGAAAAAAGAGCCATCATCTGAGCCACTCACGATGTACTGGCCTTTGCTAGGGGTGGGGGGGGGAGAAAAGAAAAGAAAATACTTTAGACGCGCCTGTCGAGCCACGTTCTAAGAAGAGCAATGGTTTACTGTGAACCTTCACATTTTTACTTAGAAAACCAGTGCAGCCCTTCTTCACGGAACGTCTTCAGCAGAACGGTGGCACACGCCGATTTCATCCAGTACATTTGTGAAAAGGCAACGGAGCAGGATATTCTGGTATGTGAGGTTCAGAGCGAAGTGACTCAATCTGTTTGGTTACTCGGTTCAACAACAAAAGGCAACGACAAACCAGACGAGGTTAAGCAACGGTGAGTCACAGTGTGCCATCATTATGTCATGTAGCCCGGGGGCTCGCTAAACGCTCCGATGTCTTAAAGCTCGGGGCCGATCGGACAGTTTCTTTCCAGTCGTGGCACATCTGAAATGTTCAATGCTTAATTGTTATGCCGTTCACCCGGCTGCTGACGTCGTCTCTGTGCGCACTGCTGTAAGTATGAGAGATACTGTTCAGACAAGTGTTTCAAGAATTTACCAAATGTTTTGGAAAATTGTCTAAATGAGATCATTACACACTACAAAAATTTAACTAAAAAGAAGTAAAATCTTTTTGAAATGAGTGTTTGTCCTTGATTTGAGCAGGTAAATAAGATTTTTTGCCAATGGAATGAGTACTTTGACCCCTAAAATAAGGTAATTAGATATACTGAACATGAAATAAGATGATTAAGATGAGTCGTTCCTATATTAAGTGCAAAAATATCATTCCATTGGCAGATTATTTTATTTGTCTGCTCAAATCAAGGACAAATACACTAATTTCTAGAAATCTTGACTTACTTTTAGCTCCCTTTTTGCAGTGTAACCAACGTACGGCATTCTGCAGACGTATTCAACCCCCCCTTGAACTTACAACCACCGGCCATGCTTTATTTTATTTGCATTTAAGTGATAGATCAACACAAAGGAGCAAAGAAACGTCAAGTGGAAGGGAAACATTGCATTTTCTTTGTAAAAGTAAAAATCTGACAAAGTGTAAAACTTTATATTCGGCCCCGTTTCACCAGACACTGCAAACTGTGTAACCTACAGCCTTCAGATCAGTTTTATTGTCAGCAACATCATAAACACAAACCTGTATACGAATAAAAACTCCATTAAAAGAAATCTGAAAAGGAAAATCTAAACGCTTAGAGACCAGACTGCTGTAGGTACAAAAGAGTTCTTCCACCTGCTGCTTTTAGTCGTCAGACGTCACCGTGAAGCCCACCTGTATGCTTCTCAAGTCTGGGTATAAATACTGGTGTTCTGTGCGGCCCTCAGAGGTTTGTTAGAGAATAAGACTGCAGACAGGTCAGGGATAAAGTTGTGACAACATTTAAAGCAGGCTTAGGTAATGAACATCTTCTCACAAAAGGACACGAGTCAGGGAAGCAGCAAAGAGGGCCGGTTATAACTCTGGAGGAGCCGCAAAGACCGACGGCTCAGGTGGGAGACTCAGGTAACAGGCCAACTATTAGTCATGTACTCCAAAAAAAATCTGGTTTCTATAGAGAAGTAGCAGAAAGACAAGTCCTGTTTGCAGTTTGCATGACACACGGCAAACATATGGAAGAAGGCGGTCTGGTCAGAGAAGACACACGGCGGCAGTAGCATCCTCCGCTGGGATGCTTTTCTGCTGCAGCAGCAGAAACGGGAAGCCGGATTGAGCTGAACAACGAGCGATCCTGGAAGAAAAAGCAATGGAGGCTGCAAACACCTTGAGACTAAAATGGAGGTTCACCTTCCTGCAAAATAAGGACCGCAGCAAGATCCTGAAACATAACCAGAACCCTAAATGTTGCAGGTCATACAACGGACCGGCTGCTTGTTCCCAAAACGGTAACCAGCACTAGAACTAGCTTAGAGTGACCCACGCTGGTCTGCATACGCTCACCACCCAGCTGCACATCCTGGTACTTGTCAAGTGTAGGGCTGGGTGATATATCGATATAAATGATATATCGATATATTTTAAAATGCGATATGGGATTAGACCATATCGCATATATCGATATAGTTCAAAATTGCGCCGTGATCCTTGCTTCACGCAAGCCGCTGACCGGAACTCTTTGCACTGCTCCCCTCTCTGCACTGATGTGGAACTGCACACTACTTTTCTCATAGAAATAAATTTATTTCAGAAAAAGATTGACCTATTGTATTTTATAGGCTATTTTTATTTAAGATATTTTTTTATTTAAATGTGCACCTTACGGAGCTTTGATTTAAAAAAAAAAAGGCACTCCAGTTTTATGTTTACATTTTATTGATATTTGAGTAGAGAGTTTTCAATAACATATTCATTTTACAGCTCTAACTTTGCGGAAAAAAATATCGGGATATTTATCATATATCGATATTTAACCTAAATATATCGGGATATGACTTTTGGTCCATATCGCCCAGCCCTAGTCAAGTGCACCAATATGAACACCTGAATGGATCCAGTTTGCCAAGAATAAAGCACCTTTCACCTTGTGGCCATCATTAACAGATAAGAAAACTACGTCCTGATTCTGTCTCTGCAGAACCAGACGAGACACAGACCCCACTGTTTGAAGAAAGCGTTAAAATGACCCAGACTGAGTCGACACTCAAATATAACTCTGCATCTGTGCCACGACCTGAACAATGATACCCCCCCCCCTGTCTAATCTGACTGACCTTGATCTCTGCTGCAAAGCAGAAAAAAACACTAAAACGTGAGACTCCAGTAGCTTAGATTTAATCTTAAGCTCCGGTAAAAGCTGGATCTACAAAGTGTTTTCCATCGTAACTAAAACAATGGCAGACATCAACGAAGGAAAGAGGACACAAATAACCCGAACGTGCCTTGGGGGTTTTAAGAGAAGCAGCTCTCTGGCCTATCCCAGGCGTCCAACCTGCTCTGAACATGCTGGCCAGCATCATGAGTACCAACACAGCTGCAGACTGCCACCTAGTGAGAGGACAGCAGCACGGCGGCGCGGTGGACCCACCTCCCGAAGAAGTTGGCCTCCTTGATGTCGGTGGTGGTGTTGCAGTGGCCGCAGTATCTGTGCTTGTAGTCAAAGCTGCGCTCCCTAAGAACCACCTCGTCCTCAGGGATGGACTCCTTACGGCTGAACGACTGGAAACGCATGGAGCTGTTGCCCTTTTTATCTTCTGCAGATGAAGACAAAAACACTGTTAACCACCAAAAAAAACAACAACATTATTTTAACTGGCTTGAGATATTTTCTAGTTAACAGTTGCTAATTAAGAAGAACAAAAGCTACATATAGCACTGTTCTTTTCACTGTTTTTGGCTTTTCACTTATTTCTGATAAATTTGGGGCTGTGTAGATCGTAGCTCCAGCAGCTGAAATGTCAGAAACACGCAGCGCCAACAGATCAGGCAACATGAGGAACGGCTACAATCTGGAAAAAGATAATGCTGAACAACTTCTGTACCCTGACAAATTCAGAACAGGTAACACACGATGACTTGCTCCAAAAGCGTGTTTATCAGGTGGAAAAAGTCTTCAGACACTTTTAACCTCTCTCTGCTTCATTAGAGGCTTTGGTGACAAAAGGAGACCCCCATCACCTCCCTGTCATAAAGAAACTAAAGCAGGCAGTCTAGATCACATTAACTCACCTATATTACATTAAGTTCTTTGAATTTATTTAGTCAAGCCTTTCATCACATCCTCTCAACTGGCTACACTGGACCTTCTGGTGATTTGTTAAAAGGCCGCACAGACAATGTAAATGCTTTTCATCGTATGTTGCCATCTCCCTCCTAAAGCTGAGAATCAGCTGTGCAAACATTGTGCAGCTGATTCCTCAGCCAGCTAGGCTAAAAAGAGTTTAAAAAGTAAATGTCTACTGAAACGGGTTCAAAAGGTACCACCACTACAAAGTCAATATCTGTACTGAGGTCCAGTTTGCCGGCCAACAAGCACAGCGACCCCACGGTGATTTAACCGGTTATTGGTAATGGTGGCAGAGTGGGAAGGCACCAAGTCCTGCTGGTCAATGAGATCAGCTTCTCTGTGAACAGGAGTGACGTTAAAGGTCCTGATAGATGGAGGCGCTGACTTTGGACTTGATGAAACACTGATGACAAGTTTCAGCAACTCATCAATAGATGGAAACCTCACCCGGGACATCAAGCAGGGGTTTGGACCCCTGGGTGACAGTCCAGCCCTTGTACCTCTTGAACCCAGGTAGGAAACGTCTGACATCGTCTTTGGTTCACAGGTAGCTCCACACGAGAAGTGCAGCAGCCGTTGCCCGTGACCTGGACAAATCTACATCTGGACACATCTACATGCGGTGGCTCCTGAAGCACCGAATCCAGCCTCAACACATTCCTCATGAACCTCACCTGAACTCTTTGCCTCACAAACCGTCTCAAAGCTGCTGTTATTCTGGTCTCAATGCCTTTTTTCTACCACGGTTTTTCCTTCCACTTAACTTTCCCCTAATATACAGCACACCCTAACCCTAATATACAGCACGCTGAACATGCAGCTTCGTTAGCAAGCCTTTTTGTGGCTGATCTCCTCTGTGCGGAGTATCAGTAGCAATCTACTGAGAGAGAGTTTACAATCTATATGCATTCGTCTTTTTGAACTGAATTACAGAAATAAAATACGTTTTCAATTATATCCTAAATTGCAGAGATGTGTCTTCTGGTTCCAGTTATCACAAAATCCTGTCATATTATAATGTTTTTAGTGAAAAAAACAGGATATCTATAGTTGTCAGTTTCCCACCTGAATCAGACTTGGAGTAAAGCGCAGCCTTGATGTCTTTATCCAAGGCATCACAGGCGCTGCTGTGTGCTTGCTCCGGAAATTTGCCCTTGAAATCGTCCAGGCACTCCAGAGCCTCGGCCACATACTTCAGCTCAAAGAGACACCGTGCCAGCCTGAAGTGTGCTTTCAGATGCCCCGGATTCAGCGCGAGAGCCTCCACGCAGTCCCTCAGGGCGTCATAATGGTCTCCGTCCCTACAGGCACGGATAAAAATCACAGATTATTGACTTCGAATCACATGGAGGATATTGTTTCTTAATAACACGGCGCATACCATTTACGCTTCATATAAGCTGCAGCCCGGTTCCCGTAGAGCATGGCGTTGCCCCTGGCCTCATGAATGCCCAAACTATACAGCTGGATAGCCTGGGTCCACTGCTGGCGGGCGAAGGCGTTATTGGCCTTTTGCTTTATCTTCTCCAAGTGAGGAGGGAGCTCAGTAGAACTAGAACAGTGAAGCAAAAAAGGAAGAGGTAACGCTTCTGTGAATAAAATAAAAATGCCCGTTTATTACAGTGTTATTAATAATACAGCAGACTCCTACCTGGGCTGTGTTTTGCTCTCGGCGAAGCGAATGTGGCTGGGTGGTAGATGCATGCCATTGGAGACGCCGTTGGTTGTCTTACCGTTCTGGACATCTGACGGAAAGCAACAGCAGCAGGAATTACCGAAACCTGCTTTACAGTTTCCGTCTTTGTACACCACAAACAGGGGGGGGGGGGGGATACTCTGCATGCAAAGAGCTACCTGTTGACGACTGGCACGTTTTTGGAAGCACAAAGGTATACGGCCTCTGCTTGAACGTCAAGTCAAAGAGATAGACCTGTGGGAAGGGCACAAAGGAACTAATCAGTCACTTTAACACCAGAGAGTGGATAGTGGAAAACAGGAAGTGATTCCTAGTTTAACGCGAGACCCGTCACCTGTTCCCCACCCATGTTCACGAGCAGCTCTGTGCCGTCGGGGCTGAAGGTGACATAGGTGGCCACCAGGACTCTCAGCCGGTTGTTGTAGTCTCGCAGTTTCACCGGCAGGTGGCCTGAGGCACGGAGGAGAACGTCGTCTTTTACAAGTTTAGTTCATAATTATGCACATCAGTGGCTCAGAACATCATCAAAATGGTCACGCATTTTAGTAATTTAACTCAAAAAAAGGAAACATGTCCATTATATAGATCTATCATTTAAAGATTTCTGTTTGTCAGAAAATGAGAATTACATAAGACCAAAAAAAAAGAAAAGAAAATGTTTGGAAACATAATGCCTAGAGTAAAAGTAGGTCAATTTAATGTAGGGGGGGCAGCTTGGTGGCCAATCATCCACAATGACACTACCATCTTTAAAGCAGGTTCTGGTTCTTTGCGGCAGTGAGGGCAGGTGCCATTCTCTAAATGCGAATGAAATCAGCATCTCCAGAAAGCTCCACCACAGAGGGAAACATGACGTGGTGCAGAATTTCCTACTAGATGGACGTGCCGACTTCGGACTCGAGAAAACAGACCAGTTCAGCGGCAGCAGTTGACACGGCGCCCCCAATCATCACTTCCTGTGGGAAATTCAACCTGGACGTCAGGGGGCTTAGATTATGTTGCCTCGCCACTCTTCATCCAGACTCTGGGACCTTGATTTCCAAATCAAATGCAAAATGTACCAGAAAAAACAAAAAACAAAAAAAAAAAAAAACTTTAAGAGTCCAGTCCTAAGTCTAGGTGAGACGCTGCCGTCTCTGGTACAGAGTTGTAGCTTATGATGCGTGTCTGCTGGTTTTTGAAACTCTGACTCCAGCTGCAGTCATTCAAATGCTTGAATGTGCCGTTATTTCTGTTGCCTGTGCTCCTTTTTCCTTCCACTAAACTTTCCAACAGTAGGCTTGGATGCAGCACCATGATCAGCCCGTTTCCTTAGTAATTAACTTTTTTTGTGGCATACCCGCCTCGTGGAGCGTGTGAGCGACTTTTTGCTGGACAAAGTTCAAGTCATGAATCTCACTGAAGATTGAGTAATATAACCGTCCTGTATTAAATATCCTTTTTATTGGTGTTATGCAACGTTCAATTAAATTTTTCTGAGAAACTGAACTTTTGATTTTCATCACTTGGAAGATATAATCATCAAATTAACAAACTGTTTGAAATATTTCACTCTGCATGAAATGAACCTGAACATTTCACTTTTTGAGTTGAATTACTTCTATAAAATATCTTTTCAATGATTTCCTGATTTATTCAGATGCACCTAGAGGTGAAATATTCTGATACAATTAGCCTTTGACCCACCTGCTACATAGTACTGCCCAGCCCCGTCTGGGATGGGCTTCTGCCTGTCACAGAAAGTGTGAACAGCCGCTGATGTGTTCTGACTCAAAGATTTCCTGAGGAAGGAGCAAAACTGGCTTTTATTTCGGTTCGGCCGCATGTTTCAAAGCTCGGAGGACATCAGTGACGACGTACCTGTAGTTGTGAATCATCCTGATGTCATAGAGACGAACGAACGGCCCGTTGGCTCCCACCGCCAGGTAGTTATTGTCCCGTGGATTCACAGCGAGACACTTGGCCTCAGCCAGCTGACCACAGAACTCTGTCAGGTCAATCAGAACCTCAGAGTGTTTGCTGTTCTCCCGCAGATCATACTGTCTGTAGTGGGAAAGAAAATGAAAACGAAGACACCTGAAGAAAAATTCTTCCACACGTTCCAGTCAAATTTATAAATGTTTACAGTCAGATTTGCTGAGTTCTCAGTCTTGAAATAGGAAAATTGCAAAAATGACAAACTGATGATAGATAATCAAATTTCCATCCATTTGCTACCTGAAATGGATGGAGAAACTGGTGGAAATGGCTCCTAAGTTGTGGAATGACCTTCCCCTGGTCATTAGACATAACTTTTTACTTTCTGATTTTAAATCGCTTCTTAAAACTCATCTCTTCTCCATGGCCTTTGACACCATGTGAGATGTTGACTTTTTAAAATTTGTTTTACTCCAAATGTCATAGACTAACTTCTGGCTATTTTACTTTGTTTTAGTGATTCTATGATTAATATAGAATTTTAATATAGGGCTGTTTTATTTCTTAAGTCTTATTGATAGTATTATTGGCTCAATGCTATCAGATGACCTGTTCATTTACTTTGCGCAGAGCACTTTGGTCCTATGGGTGTTTGATGTGCTCTATAAATAAAGCTGGGATGGGATGATTGATTGATGGATGGATGGATGGATGGGATAAAGAATAAACAAACCCCTAAATATTTATCTCTTCTTCTTCTATAAAAATACTAAACCCAAACTGATGTCTTAAAAAGGCCTAAAAACAGTTCCTGCTCAGCTTAGAGCTCTCACCTTATGATGCCGTCCTCTGCAGCACTCCAGAAGGTGTTGGGCCACATCGGTGCTGTGGCGATGCGCTTAACTCTGTTGGTGTGATCGGAGAACATATGGATGGTTTCCTTCACGGTCAGGTCATGGACGTGGACCTTTGTGTCGGCTGCGCCTGTTATCAAGATCCTGTCCCCTGTGTGAGGGAGGAACTGCACAGACACAAGTACATATCAACTCATTATGCACCAAAGATCAGGACTTTATGAACTGGTTTAAAACGACAACAGACACAATTCTCTAATCAGTTAAAAGTAAAACTTTAATGTTACCCAGACTCTGCATTATTCAGTAACAACAGTGTTTTATTCAGTCCTCATGCTGTCCTTGGAACATCCCAGTTCATTGCAATGTATATGACCCCTCCACCTGAAAGACAGTAGTCTGACAAAAAAAAAAAAAAAAGATCCTACCTTGACAGAAAATATATTTGCAGCATGACCCGTGTGCATAGTCGTCAGCTTCTTGTGTCTGAATGGATCCCAGATGATGGCATGTTGATCGTCTGAGCCGGAAGCCAGCAGGCTGAGTACGAAATTAATTACAAGCACAAGTTGCACCACATTTAGGCCACGGATGACAGAGGGCTGTTTTAATAAAAGACATAAAAGTCCTTAATGTGAAAAATGGACCGGCAAATCAGAGCGGAAAAACTCAGATCTGTACATGTCTATTATTCTCCAGTTGCACAAAAAAAAATAAAAAAATAAACACTGCTGCCTTTCTGACTTGCCTCTTGATTCTGCCTGAAGGTGTTTGACTGACACGAGGGTGAATTGTCATTGCTTCACTCTTTTGCTGCTTAATAAGCCACACGAACACTGGGCTTCTTTCAGACACGCCTCTTTCGTTACAAGGCAAGATCACTCGGTTGAGGCCGATGGCCAATATTGTATATAAGGGCCAAATATCGGCATAGTTTATTGGCCAGCGGATATAGTAAAAATGCCTCCAATTGTAAACTAAAAACATAAACGGTCACCTGCATGCAGATGGGGGTCAATAAACAGTAAGATAACCATAGATCGTTTTCAAGCCCTGAAGACTTACTCTCCTTGTTCGTTCCATTCCAAACAGTTCACACAGCCGGTGTGGCCCTGCGGAAGAAGGTGACATTGAGCGTGAGAAGATGCAAGAGTTAGGTTGTGCTCGATATATTGGAAATACAGCATGATCAGACATAGAGGGACTGCTGGGAATGGAGTTATATTCCATGCGCGCTGCACAAAAACAGGAAAACCAAAAGAAAAAATACACACACTGGAGATAAATCCACATTTCTCAGTGGCCAACTTTCTATTTGCAAGCCTGAAAACCGGTGCAATTACCTATTTCCTAAATGAAATGTTTACAAACCGAGTTTGCAGGGTACCATAGACGCCACTGGATGAGTACGATACAAACTGTCTGGAATGTGGATTTATTATGTTAAAAAAAAATACCACCACCATCATCATCATCATCATCATCATCATCATCATCATGCAGCTGTAACAGTCTTACAGATACAGCGATAAGGATTCATATGGAGAAAACTGCTAAATAAATAGGTTAATTAATGAAGGTGCTTCGTATTAGGGACCTGAAGCTCAGCTTCCAGTCCAAGTCTCTTAATGAAGGGGTCGGTCACATGAAAAGACCTCTGGAAGCCCGGCGCTCTTCTGTCCTATAAGATGTAAATAACAACAACAACAACAACAACAACCCATCAACACACAAGAAATGACAGCGCGATTTTTTTTTTTTTTTTGTTTACGTGATTTCCATAAACATGACGTTTGCTCACCCTGATCTGCCTGTGCAGGATCTCCCTGGTGATGTTGGCAGCCGTCATGGCCTCACCGCAAAGCAGAAAACGGGTTTCTGCGGTCAGGGCTCAGAGGGCATCTGCGTCTGTTTGTTGTGATCAAACTGTGATTGCACAGCTTTCAAAGCATCGCGACACAATCCATCACCCGCGACAAGCATCGGGAACACGGAACGTGCCTCTCGGTACAAGCTTAAGTAAACCAGATAAGGCCAGGCGTTGCTCACCTCCGAGTTGAAGAGAGGAGCGTTTAGCTCCTGTTAACACGAACTCCAGCAAGCCGCGGACATTAGCCTAGCAGCTAATGCTAGCACCGCAGCAGCGACCACCCTCCGCTTCCCACCAAGCAAGCTCTTATCTAAAAGGTTGCAGCGCTGGTGGCTTCCCGGGACCCTTTAAGTCCCGTGTGAACCGGGCCTCCAAGAGCCCTGTCGTTAATATACCAGCTGGCGTTAGCGCATTGCCGCTGCCTTGCTAGCTAAACAAAACGTCCACTTCATGTAACGGAAATGTCCGCAATGATCTCATGACAAAACACGAGAACTGCACAAATCTCACCGGTCTGCTGGTCGCAAAAGGACCCCTGTCAAAAGAATGGCGATTTCTCCAGCGCTTCTAAAGGACACGGTGAGTTTGTTTGACAGGATTCACGCAAATACCTTCTCTGAGTTGAACACAAACCTCCTCCCACTAGAGATAAACCGCCTAGTTCCGGCACACCAAACACATCCGGGCCGACAGCCTTTCAGAATAAAAGCATCACGCTCACCAGGTCTGGTGAGCCATAAAATAAAAGCACATAGACTACAATGGAATAGAATAGAATAGAATAGAATAGAATAGAATAGTATAGAAATGGATGTGTTATTCAGTGGAGACATTTAGAAAGTTTCAGAAAAAAGTAAAACAAAACATGTATATCAATAAAGTCTAACCAAACACACACTATAAAAACAAATACGTAAAAAAAAGCAAAACTTTCTTTACACTGCAAAAACTAACTGATTCAACTTAAGGAGTCGAAATGCTAACTTACGAGTATAAGATTTAAGATAATATAAATAAACTTAAAATCCCTTTATGTTGATATGATTTTTCAAAAATCTCCTTGTGTAAACTTCTTTGTATGATTGATCAATATTACCCTTAAAATATTTTTTTCTTCGTTTGTTTTTTTAGCAAACAATTTTTCCTTTTTAAACAAACTGCTAAATGGTTAAAAGAATGAATGCATATATTTATTGTAGCCTAATTGCAGGTGAGTTTTCATCCAAACTACATATATGAAGATATTGATTCTAAACATCAACACTTAAAAGTTTGAATTTCTTTTAGTAAAATTAATGTGAGTAATTGAAGTAACATTTTCTCAGAACAACAGAGAATTTTACTTTGGTGCGGCAGTTATTTATTCAACTTCATGCACATTTTCAAGTCACTTTACAAATCATGTTAAAGATGCTTTGCCTCTTCCTCAGTTGTTTGTCAGATGAGATATGTAGACTAATGTGATAAAATTAAAACAATGAAACGGATAAAAACCTGATGTTGAGCGATGACAGATCAGTTGCAGTTTAGGCATGACTTGACAACAGGGAGATAAACTGGGGTGTTCGAATACTAACTAACTACTTTAAATTTAAACAATTAGCTTTTGACCATGTGTCAGTTCCCAGTGGTCAAAGGTCTTTATGCTGAAGTGCGTTATGAACAACTTGCTTTCAGTTGAATGTTTTTAGGCTCCTCCAATCGTTTTTCCTCTCTACATATTCATGTTTACTTCATTTCATGTTTACATATATGTCTTTTATTACTAACAAACAATGCAGTGTATATGTGTAGCTGTGAAGTGAAAACACAAATAAGGAAACATTGTCTACTCTAGATCAATGTTGAATACATTCACCTCCATTAGATGCAAGTTTTGTTGAGGTTTTAGCACAAACCGTTTTTATCTACACATGCATGTCTGAAATCCTAGCAGCCCGTCCCTGATATGGGCCACTGCCTATCTGGTCAGTCTTATCTTAAAACACATTTACTACAAAAGAAGTGTCAGTCCATCTGTCCATCTATTGTTCCATCCTACCATCTCTCTTGAAAATGACACCAAGAGGCATAAGCCCGTCAGCTTGAGGCAGAGACTAACCCAGAGGAGGCAGTCTGTTTTTTTTTTTATGGTCGATGGGAACCACTTTAATTAAATACAGCCTATATCAGGAAAACACCCCATTTAGGTTGTCACTAGGAAAGAAGAATGCTAGTTGAAACTACAGAAACACCCCTAGGGCCCATATGGGCTCCACTATTTATCCAAAGTTACCCTGCATCAAATCTTGACATGCCATTTTGTAACATACGGACCACACCATCTGGAACCAATGAGTAAATGGCTGGTAATTTACACCACTCCAGGGATGAAATCAAGGTGGGGCTATAGGAGGCAACGGGTAAGAGTGGGCTACCATTCACATTTCTCAGAATCCTACTGAGCCTTGTTGAGCAGAAAATTATATATATATATATATATATATATATATATATATATATATATATATATATATATATATATATATATATGTATGTGTGTGTGTGTGTATTATGCAGGAATTTAAGAGGGGAAAGGTAGTGGTTTGACCAGTAGCAATTGCTCAAGGTCAACATTTCACACTTATGCACTTAAAATGTAAGTGCATAACAGTGAAATAGTTTGCTTTGAAGTCTTAAATCATCTTTTTTTTAATTGTAGCTAAGAATTGTCATGAATCATTGAGATGTGTGGGTATGAAAAGTCTGATAATCTGATAATTTATTTTGATTGTGTGTCCTTCATTTTTTTGTATCATTCATTTTGGTCTGATCTGCGTTTGGGCCAGTTCTATTTTACAAAATATCAAAGCACTTCTGATCAACCCAAAATAAGTTTTAATGCCTTCTTGATGATATAAGTAATTTTCGGGTTATATCCTTTCCTTTTAGTAAACTCTGATAGGACAGGACTAGGACTATGCTTGGTATGGCACATCCTGCAGTAGATGGCACCATTTCTTACCCAAAAAAGTCGGTATGAAGTGAACATAGCAGCTTAAGTGCAAAATGTCAAAAGGGCAAACTGACCACCCTCACTGCAAGATTTATTTAGGTGTTTTGTGTTTATGTCCTTCATAATTACAACCTTTGAACAACTTTCTTTCACCCCTGACTCTCGCTTTAGATATTCAGGATCACATATTTAGATTAAACAAATAGGAAAGTTACTGTATTTCAAAATTACTCATACGCTATTTTGAGAGGCGTAGAGAAAAACACATTTCAACATATCAACTAATCTTATATTAGCTATATATGGGCTTGAAAACGTGAACATACATATTGGGTTGTTTAAAAATATATAAGGAAGATCAAAATTTGATGTACATTGTAATCACCTAAAAAATTATCTCTATATATTATACCCTACACGACATCCCCAACAAAACATTTCTGGATGTGTTATTCTGTAACATTTGCTTTAAAACGTAAACACAAGTTTATGTCCAAGCCATGACGGTTTCGTTAAATTTGTAAAATTTAAAATAAAATAATAAACGAATAAAATAATACACTATTGAGCCTCTTAGATAGCTTATTTCCAGGTTATTCTACCGTTCTCAGCACGTCTTCGTGGGGGTTTGTTCGTTTTGTTTTACGGTAGCATTCGGTCGTACGGGCGACAAACGTTTCCTTGCCTTAACGTGTCAACATCGATATCAAAAGATGCGACACAAAACACAAACAGGAGGATAACTGTTACAAAATTACGGAGAGGCGACCGTAAAGTTTAAGAAGACCCTGAAACGCGTTCAGATAGCGTCCATCCCCGGAGTGTGACGGGCGGTGCGGTGACGTTAAACGAGCGGCCATCGTGTCTTGAGGGTTGTCTTGGTGAGGAGGATCCGTTGGCTAGCGGAACAACGGCGGCAGTGGATGGTACAGATTCGGCATCAGTTACGAGCCTTTAATCCGAGATTTAAGGCTCCAGGTTGTCTTCATGTAGAGACTCGGGTAAGGCGTGCGGCTTTTAAGCGCCCAAATTGTGGTTTCTGCCCGCGAATTCAGTCGGAAAAGCTGTGTGGCGTTTGTAAGGCTGCACGAACTTCTTTCGCCAAGTAAATCGCAGCGCCGAGTTAGCTGTTAGCTTGTTCGACGGAAGCGGATTTGTCACGGATTAGCTAAGAAGGTTAACGGCGTCGCGCGTCCTGGTACATCAAAAATAGGACGCTAAAGCGAAAATTATTAGATTATTTTTTTTTTAAATTTGAGTCTTTTTCTAGCCAGGTAGATAAAAGTGCATATTTAGGTAAATGACAGCGTCCGTTTTAGTCTCTCGTGGTTAGCTCTGCGCTCGCTTTGACTCGTTAACGAGGCATTTCCTTTTTGAATTAGCGACCCATTAAGGTTAGTTTTACCTTCCTGGCGCCTTATTGTTCAGTTTGTATCCATCAGTTTTAGTCACATTTGCAATGTACAGCTTCATGCAGCCGCATAAACCAAACACGTTTATTATTATTATTATTGTTGTTGTTGTTATTATGAGAGAGATTATGTAAGACATGTGCCCATGTTGTTATTTTTGTTGTAACTTAGAACAGCGAGTCCTGGTTGGGAACAGCTGTTGTGTCCTGTTGCTTAACCACTCTGTTCTTAAATTTTCACCGTGCCACACAACTGTGGGAGTTAAAGTTGGATAATATCTGAAATATTACACAGAACTTCATGCCAACATTATAGTACCTTTCAGATCTACCATGTCCGTTTAACTTTGTACCATTATGTTTTGTGGAGCCCACTTTTGGGCCAGATTTGGTCCTCCACGGTGTGTCACTGGCAGGATGAAGCTAGTTTTCCACCTCACATAAAATTTTTGCATAAAGGTCAGTTTAGATTTTTATTTTGTTATATTTATTTTCTGACTGGAGGATCTCCTGAGACACGTTTGCTGTCTCCCCTTACATGGCATGTTGTACAATTACAACTGGAGATTGTCCAGATTAATAAAAATGCTTTTTATTTATGCAACTTTTCCATCCAAAAACACAATTGTGAAGTGGATGACTTGTAGTGCGTTCCATTTGTCCTCGGTAGTAAGGATTCATGACCTCCGGATCGGAAAATGTAACTGGAACGTCCCCTAAAGTCGGTATTAAGAGTCGGAAAGTCGTTGCTGCAGGACGGTACCCGACATCGGCATTCGTGATGGCTGCTTCCTGCAGCAATATTGAGTAAAACCTCACACTTTGTAGCAGCTCTCTATTATTTATGGAACATTTAGTCAGTCGTACAGGTGCTACCTTTCAGTGTTCATCAGACGGGATGTTTCAGCTCTGTTTATTTGCACAAAATACCATCTAGATCAGCGTTATTGTCGTCGTCATTCTTTTTAACAACAGTGCAAGCGTCCATGTTTTTTCCTACTGTCCGACTGAGGGAAACTGGAGCGCAGGCTATAAATTGTTATCAATTGTTTCTCTTACCTGAGCTGTGGGTCTCTGCAGCTCCCCCAAAGTCTTTTGGCGCTCCTTTCATTTCCTGTTGATGGGCGACACAATGTTTTGTGAAAGGTTGGGTCAAAGCTTTATAACCTGAATTTATTTCCTAAACTTAAACTTCCCCACAACTTAATCCTTGACCTGATGTGTTCCTCCTTGGTCCTGATGTTGATGTTTCTTTACTGATATTGTCTACCAAATCCCTGAGGTCCTCACCAAATAGCTGTATTTATATTTGGATTAAAACACATAGGTTGACTGCATTTGTGAATTGAGTTGCAACAGATTTTATTTGAGGGTGTCACCGTAGAGAGGGGTGTGGATGCAAATGCGCGCCACACTTTTTGGTTTTTACATTCTGAAAACCTTTTAACATATTCACCTAGGGTTGTCGAATACTGCCGTACAAATGTGAATCAGCTGACGGCTCAGTTGGCTAAGAAATGGTGAAGCAACAAAACAAACCCGCGCACCCCCTTCCATTACATCTCTGTTTAGTTTTAAAGCTTTGGAGGCCAATGTGGCTAATTATAACACAAGTTATAGCGGAGCCCGGCTGAAGCTGACAATTAGAGCAGAAAAAAAAATAAATAGGAAACCTACGCTGCTGCTGCTGTAGTTGACCAGTTGAAGAAAATCTAACTTAATGCAAAATAAAAATAGCAGATACGTGTTTACACTGTAAAAAATGTGAAAAATATTATGGGAACTTAATACTAAGTGTTATCCTGTCTACTGTTTTATCAAACAAGGAAGTGATACTTTTAAATGTTCATTATTGTTGTTGTTATATTATTATTATTATTATTATTATTATTATTAATAATATTATTATAAACAAAGGTTACTATTGTGCCCTACTTGTTGGGTCCCCCTCTAATGAAGGAGGAAGTTTAAAATATTGCCATATTTTAATCAATCATATGTTTTGCTACTAACCAGAATTAAACATGTGCCTTCAAAAAATCTTGCCATGGTATCAAAAAAGATATCAGGTATTTCTTCTTTACATTGGTATAGAGTTTGAAATTTTGTGTCGTGACAATCTCATATTGTTCTTCACTATGTGCTAAATTGTGTAAATTTAGGATTTATTGCAACAACTACATTGAAGTTTGATTGGAAGATAAAATGTAGGAAAGTTAAACGATATATATATATATATATATATATATATATATATATATATATATATATATATATATATATAAAGAGAGAGAGAGAGCTTGTTAGATAGAAAAATCAATCAGGTGACATTGTCTTTGATAAAATGCCAGCCTCACAGAGTTATTTTGAAACCAAACCCCCTGGTAAGTCGACACTCAGCTGTGCAAATGTTGACATGCTGCATCAGTTCCTCGTGTGTTGATGTAACAGTCCACTGTCATTGTGCCTTTTTGTGCAAACACACATTAGGTCGGTTCGCTGACATGGAGTGGCAGACGCCAGCTGTTTCAGAGAAGTTCCAAAGCCGCTTTGGCCGCCGGCCGGGAACATCAGACAGCGGGGACACTGGGATCGGCACTTCCAGATCTGACAGCACGGAAGGTGACGACTTTTGATGGCTCTTCCTCAGCCTGTGTTGTGTAATATTGTTTTGAAGAATGCCTGGGATTGACAGCGGCCTCCGCTTGGTAATTATTGCGGATGCTAGCATGCCTGAATACACATCCACAACACTTTTAGTTAGCAGAAATGGAAAAGATTTTGTTTGTTGTTTACTGGTCTATTTATGGAGAGAGAAGAAACTTGTGATCTAATGCTGGAGGGTTTTCTAGAAAGAACGAAACGGTCCATCCAGAAGTGATCCAAGATTCCTCTTCACTGCTGTGCTGAGGGGAGGAGTTGTTGTTGGAACATCACTACTGAGCAACTAAACAGGGAGTAGTCCTTATCCTGGGTGTGGAGGCTTATTATTGTTTTGCCACATATTATGCTTTTAAATGGAAAAGTCCTTATGGAGGCGGTTCCAGTGTTAGAACGTGGTGAAAAAATATTATGCTCAAATGTGGTTTGTTATGAATGGCCACCTGGGATGGGTGGTTCCACTTTCCACAGGAAAGACAATAGAAGAATGGACTGATAATTTATCAGAAGTACAGTGGAGCTGTTAGGATAGAGCTTCACTAAGGTGGTACTCATGGTAGGCGCTCCTAATGAATGCTGCACAAATGTTGAGCTGATGACCCTACTTCTGACATAACTTATTTTCATGCAGTCTTGGGATATTAGAAATCTCTGTGAACCATCTGACATCATTCAAGGGGGATTTTTGGGGAAGAAATAATCTTTTTACTTACCGTTGAAGTAAACTTAAGTCCTTTAGTTCCCGTACATCCTCTGTCACGACCGACGTGCCCCAGGGCTCTGTCCTGGGACCCATGCCGTTGATTATTTACATTCTTCCTATCGGCAATATCTTCTGGAAATTCCACATCCATTTTCACTGTCATGCTGATGACACCCAGCTATCTTTCATTTAAGCTAAGTTCTACACTCCCACCCTCATCCCTTGACTCCCACCTATCTAAAATAAAATCCCGGTTCATTTCCAGCTTCCTCAAACTGAACAGTGATAAAACTGAGATCCTCCTCGTTGGAATCAAATCAATATTATCCAAAGCTGACAGGTTCTCCCTTTGATGGTTCACAGGTTTTTTTTCTTTTCAATGAAACGTTGGACGGCTGGCGGCGGTGGTGTGTGCACGCACTGATGTGTCGTTTCACTGCTTTTCTGGATGCATTCCCGCAGCGGAGCGTTGCGTAGTGCAGCTCGCTATAGCGTCTATAGCTACGCTGATGCACGTTCAAGAGCTTTGTTGACTTTTTTTATGTTGCTCTCAAACATCCGTGCTGTACTGAAATTAGTGTAAAGGTCTAATTTCAGTGTAACTTTGACCACTTTAAGCATAAGGGTCCCTTACGCTAAAATGCGCCGGCGAGAGCCCTGGTTCATTAGACTCTTCCTCACCTCAGGCTGAGAATCTGTCATTCTGCTTATTTTCATCTTCGTGACATTAATCACCTTTTTCCCTCGGTGTCCCCTCACTGTGCGTCAATTCTTGTCCGCAGCCTTCTCACCTTCCGCATTGATTATTGTAACTCTTCTCTTTGGCCTTGTTTAAAAATCCCTGCATAAGCTACAAGTGGTTCATAATTTAGATACTCGCATTATTACCAGAGCTTCCTCGTTTCATCACATAATCCCAGCCCTACAGCAGCTCCACTGGCTCCTGGTTAGATTCAGAATAGAGTTCAAAATCTTTCTGTACATATAAGGTCATCCACAACCTCATTCCCCCCTACCTTACTGATCTTTTTCACATCTCTACTCCTTCCTGCACCCATAGAGCCTCCTCTTCCGTTGACTTCACCGTTCCTCCTTCCCGCCTCAGCACCACGGGGAGCAGAGCTTTCTCCCGCTCTGACCTCCCAACATCCGTAGCACCCTCCACCAGTTCAAGTCTAAACCCATCTGTTCAGTAGTGCTTACTCTCTGTGATGCCAGTTCACTTTAACTTTTATCGTTTGTTCTTTTATCTTTATTGTTCAGCTTGTTCTGTAAAAATAAAATGTATTATTTATTATAAATTAGCATTGAAAACAGTTGTCGGACCTCTTGGCTAGCAAGGCAACACTCTGAGAATGGCTGAAGTTGTATTCAGCAAACTCTTCACAGAATTATTAATTATTTAGGTCAGAGGTTCGAGAGCAATCTGGAGCTCTTTAGCCATCCCACAATGGTCCATAATAACTTAAACCTAAAATGACAGAGAAATATCGTTTTTTTTATGTAAAGGTATTATGAGATTGTCATTGTGTCCATAGAATTTGCTCTAGTGAATGGGAGAAAGGTGCATAGATTCAGTGTTTAGGCGTCATTTGGGTTTAAACCATTTGCATTAGTTTAATTAGACTGGCTGTCATTCTTCCCATTAACATGGAAAGGGATGAAATGGTCTTCTTCTACCCAACAAACATATAAGGGAAACATTGTTTTGTAGATTCTTTAAGAGCAGCTCTGAATCCAGCAGAACTTGTAGGAATTACAAAACTATCATGATTTATGCAGCAAAGCACAATATACTCTTACCTTTTTACTTGATGTATTTCTAATTTTATTAACCTTTAAACAGATGACATGAAGCACATGCTGCTGGTGTTTGTGTTAATAAATGAAAACTGTCTTGAGTTTCTTGTTTTGATGGCAAAAGTTAATACCAAAAAAAATAAACAATGCTTTTTTTTATTTAGTTATTTGGTTTTTGAGGTGCAGGTACCTCTTCAGTCAATCAAATGATCCCATTTCTGTCTGAAGCTTAAAACAAAAGATTTTTATTTTTTTCTTGTCTTGAAGTTCGTTTTGCGGTTCTGGTTAAATTTTATACCATGAAGTTGAAGACAAAATTAGTCTTTAAATTGTTAAGGTCTCTGACCCCTGGGTTTGGTTCACCTAGTTTTGCTCAACTTCTCCTTTGGTCATTTCTTTCTACTCCTTTCCTCTGATGAATTTCCACCATTTTCCTCTCTTTAATGTGAAGGATCTGCTTCTTGCTTTGTCATAACATCTGCACCTAACAAAATGACTTCAAATCACTTCAAAATATTCTTCGTTTTCAAAGTGTAGAGTAAACTTTCTTATCAGACGAGCATGAAGAAGCTCCAGTGTTGGGTACATTAGAAACCGTCAAAAGGCAGGAATGTCTGCAGAGCAAACAGCTTGCCAAAGTTCCTGTTACGAACGGTTTAGACTTGTAGTCTGTCATGAATCAGCAGAGCCTGAAGGCTTTTTTTTTTTGATACTTGCAAATTTTTACAAATGAAATGATTTTTCTGTCATGTTTTGACCCGTTCGTCCTCCTTGTGGCTCTGTTAAGCTGTAGCCTAACGGTGTTGTGGCTTAAAAGGTTTCATGTGTGATGGGTGATATACTGGGAGGAGGCAAGGTGCTGAAATAAGCGGCGCCCACCGATCACTCTGTAACTTGAGAGGTGGGCTATAAATATGCCTAACCTTTCCTGTGTACGCTTGTTTGTATGCATTTAGAGCCCGGTCCAGGCCGGTCTGGCTTTTTGAGGGTAATACAGACTACCTCGCAGCTTGGCAGTCTACGCGTCGCAGGTAGTTTCGCTGGTTCCTGGAAATGCAGAAGGCGGCTTCCTGTTTTGATTCAACCCGTTTTGCAGCTACTCTAACCTTAGTTCAGCTTTAGGGAAAAAATGCCACACCAAGCTAGCTTTTTGAGTTGGAGTAACTCCTCGACTTTCAGGCTCCAGCAGATCTCTGAGGTTTGTTGTTCTGAACTAAAGGCTAATTTTAAACTGTCTTGACTTGTGAAGATGCCTCGTGGTTGGTTCTCATGTCTTTGTCTTCCTGCTCTTCTTTGCGTGATTACGATGATCTGAGCTTTTTTTCTTTCATAGAGGCAGTGGTGTGTATGTGTTGGTATATAAATAAATAAAAGATGCAGATTCTATGTTGCATGGCATTTTTGTTTTTGATCAGATGTGGAGCGTTCGTCCTGAGCTTTGCTTGTTTTATTCTATTCTAAGCCTATTCCCTGAGTTGAGTCAGTCAGAGCCAGTTAATTCTTTCAGAGGTGACACCTCATCAAATTAGGCCACCCATAAACCCTGCTCCATCTACTTTACTTAGCTGTCTGAAAATAGAGAAACCAGCCTGCAGTGGAGTTCCCAGTTCTCCGGACTGATCCATGAAGTTTATTTGGATGTCAAATAGTCAGAAAATAACATTTTTATGTTATATCTAGTGACCTTTTCTGTCAATTTTCTCTCTCCATAGATTTCTGCAGCTCCAGCAGCAGCCCGTCCTTCCAGCCCATCCGCAGTCAGATCCCCATCCCCACTGCACATGTCATGCCATCCACAGCCGGCGCTTCGGCCTCAAAGCCCCGCTCCTTCGGCCAGGAGGACCCTTCGTCCTCGGCCGAGGGTCACAGGTCATCCTCCGGTTCAAGGACCCCGAGCGGCTCCACGTCAAAGTCTTCCTCGCTCTCTAAATCGGCCTCTTCGCCCAACTTGGACGCTCAGCCTCCTGTAGGAGCTGATCATGTGGGACCGAGGCCAGACTGCCTGAGCCGCTACCGCAGCCTCGTCAACGGGCTGGACCAGTCGCTGTTCCCCACAGACCAAACCAGGCTGGACGAGGGACAGAGGTTTGACACTCCGGCCGTGGAGCCCACTCTCAACCAGTCGGCCCTGTTAGGAGGGCTGTGTCCCGACGTCAGGTTCCGATTACAGAGCGCCGGGATTAGAGAGCCCCCAGACTCCGTGTCTGAGGCTTACAGGGGAGGAATGGAGCAGAGCTACAAGGTTCTGCCTGAAGCGAGGCCCGGCCTCTCTGGAATAGCAGAAACCTCTAATCAGAGGGGGAGTCAGCCGGGCGCGGCCGGATCTGCTGGGCTTTATTCAAACTCGCTCAGTCTGCAGACTCAGGCTCTGCTGAGGGAGCACGCGGGTCCCAAAAGTTACGACCCACTGCGGCAAGACAGATGTAGCGAACTTTCTGGCTGGCAGCAAAAACAGCAGCTGGAGACTTTACGCTTGCAAGTGGAACAAATGCAGGTAAGCGTAACAAAAAGTCTTTGTGTTTTCCTGCAGTTAAAGCTTTACTGTATTTATGCAGAACCAGCTTGTTTTAGCTGCTAGGTAAAGATAAAAAAAATGTCTTTGTGGAAAAATAAGTCATTAAAATAAGTTAGTTTTTCTGTTATGTACATCCAAAATTGGCTAGTTATTGAGATCTAGACAAATACTGGATCTAGTCAAACATTGGAAAACTAGGCAAGGCAAGTTTATTTCT